>NC_138291.1:20757500-20957500 GCF_965601325.2 Salmo salar | reverse complement strand
TAATTATATTAAGATTGATTGTTTTTTATAAGATAAGTTGAACGCTAGATAGCAACTTACCTTGGCTCCTTGCTGCACTCGCGTAACAGGTGGTCAGCCTGCCACGCAGTTTCCTCATGGAGTGCAATGTAATTGGCCATAATCGGCATCCAAAAATGCCGATTACCGATTGTTGTGAAAACTTGAAATCGGCCCTAATTAATCGGCCATGCCGGTCGAACTCTAGTTGAGACAAGAAGAAGGGGGCGGGTGTGTTCGCCCAGGGAGCCATAAAAGCTAGAACCGACACTGGCAATGAGCATCGGTCTGGTTTCTCTGTCATGTTAATGTTGAGGGGGCGTGCACACTTGAGCACGTGTAGTAGCTGCCTACCTGGCCTGCTGCACGCTAATCTAGGAAAGTGCCCATTTGGGGATGTTTGATTTCTGATTGTCTTAGTCACCAGGTCCACCACTAATATGCTTAGCTTCTCAGTTATTTTTTCTTCACCTCACACAGTAAGTCAACAAAGTCTGTTTTTGTTTTACATATTGCGAATTATAGCCTAATAGTTCCTCACTGTTGGCCTATTTGAATTATCTTGCCAACAATCTCTCCCTCGATAATCACCAAGCCTCGGTGTGAAAGAGCAAAATATCATCATCTGATGATCCCATATATCCAATGGAACGTCATAAAATACCTTTTTTGTCTTGCGCAGAAACAGCTGTCTGTGCCAGCTCAGCGGGAAACTCTGGGCCCGGAATAGGCTATTTTATACAATGTTGCAAGTTCCCAAGAGACAGTTTCTGGAAGGATCCAGTTTATTTGATTTGATACAATATTGCACTTCACTATGTGCTCATTTAGGCTATTTTGCCACCAATGATCATGGTTTATCAAGCAATGTGTCCATATGGCAGAGGCTGGTGCTTTCGCATTAGTTTAATTTAAACTTTTATATTTGTATCATTTTAATTAAGATTTGTAGGATTTAACCACGTGACAATGATTTTGAGAAACGGAAACGTTATTATTGAAATGAAACGGTTCCATGAAAATGCACAATCATAACTGACATGCAGATGGTAGGAGGATTTGTATGCTTCCCCAAACTTGAAACTCAAGCGCTGCCTGTGAATTCTTTATAAAATAATTGCCTCCACTTTTCTATGGTTGGTTTTATAAGCAAGGTAAGACATGCCTCATAATATGAAGTAAAACATTCAGGTTTTAAACAATTAAATATGTTTTCAAAATGCATACTGCCTACGGTTCACATTGTAAAGTGGTGGGTGATGCGCTGATAGCCTGCCTACCATTTGTTTTTTCTCCTGGTCAATTTGGTTAGCTACAATTTTAATTTATCGCCTTTTTTGTTTTTTGGGGGCAAAAGCCAGCAATTACCGGATAATGAAAACCCTGGTGTGAATAGTATAGTATGCTATGTTTAGTATAGTAAGCTATGTTTTACGTTTCAATTTAACATTGTTGTGAGTTACTTGCTTACTAACCACACTAACCTCTACTTGATCTGTAAAGCGGATGTGTTTTCAATAAAGTGTTTTATCCCCATGTATCCAGGCGTGTTAGGGAAGAGATAGAGTAGACAGCAGAGCTGTGTGATTGATGCTAGTTCTATTTGCTCCATCACACTCTGGGTCGAGAGACTCACTGCAGGGACTCAAACAGTCACACTGGCATCCGACAACAATGGGAAACAGGATAGAATTGGACAGCCATCTCACCCAGACAGAGAACTACAGTCACTAGAGCCCACTGGTGCTGCTCACATCTAAACCAGAATGATTTGCTATGTTTTGGTTACGTAGAAGGATGGGATAGAAAAAGTGGATTTTCCTCAGCCCTTAGCAGTTTGATACTAACAGTTTATCAAAGTTGTCTACTGCGAGCGACATGTGTTTTGTTTATTTGACGTTAACCTCCTGAACTTTGTCTGTCACATCAATCATCCATGACCTTCTCATCTGCTGTCCCCAGGATGGCAGACCGGTCACAACATTACTGTTACTGGAGAACCTCAGCCATGCTTGGATGTGTGGGAAATATTATACCTCTCCATTAAATAGATTATGGGTTTATTTAGAAATGTCAGATGTACAGTTGAAGTCGGAAGTTTACATACACCTTAGCCAAATACATTTAAACTCAGTTTTTCACAATTCCTGACATTTAATCAGAGTAAAAATTCCCTGTTTTAGGTCAGTTAGAATCACCACTTTATTTTAAGAATGTGAAATGTCAGAATAATAGTAGAGAGAATGATTGATTTATTTCAGCTTTTATTTCTTTCATCACATTCCCAGTGGGTCAGAAGTTTACATACAACTGAGTCAGGTTTGTAGACCTCCCTGCTCGCACACGCTTTTTCAGTTCTTCCCACAAATGTTCTATAAGATTGAGGTCAGGGCTTTGTGATGGCCACTCCAATACCTTGACTTTGTTGTCCTTAAGCCATTGTGCCACAACTTTGGAAGTATGCTTGGGGTCATTGTCCATTTGGAAGACCCATTTGCGACCAAGCTTTAACTTCCTGACTGATGTCTTGAGATGTTGCTTCAATATATCCACAAAATTTCCCTACTCATGAAGCCATCTATTTTGTGAAATGCACCAGTCCCTCCTGCAGCAAAGCACCCCAACAACATGATGCTGCCACTCCCGTGCTTCAAAGTTGGGATGGTGTTCTTCGGCTTGCAAGCATCCCCCCTTTTCCTCCGAACATAACGATGGTCATTATGGCCAAACATTTTTATTTTGGTTTCATCAGACCAGAGGACATTTCTCCAAAAACGACGATCTTTGTCCCCATGTGCAGTTGCAAACCGTATTCTGGCTTATGGCGGTTTTGGAGCAGTGGCTTCTTCTTCTTCCTTGCTGAGCAGCCTTTCAGGTTATGTCGATATAGGACTCGTTTTACTGTGGATATAGATCATTTTGTACCTGTTTCCTCTGGCATCTTCACAAGGTCATTTGCTGTTGTTCTGGGATTAATTTGCACTTTTCGGACCAAAGTACATTCATTTCTAGGAGACAAAATGCATCTCCTTCCTGAGCGCTGTGACGGCTGCCTGGTCCCATGGTGTTTATACTTGCATACTATTGTTTGTACAGATGAACATGGTACCTTCAGGCTTATGGAAATTGCTCTCAAGGATGAACCAGACTTGTGGAGGTCTACAATTCTTTTCCTGAGGTCTTGGCTGATTTCTTTTGATTTTCTTATGATGTCAAGCAAAGAGGCACTGAGTTTGATGGTAGGCCTTGAAATACATCCACAGGTACACCTCCAATTGACTCAAATGATGTCAATTGGCCTATCAGAAGCTCCTAAAGCCATGACATCATTTTCTGGAATTTTCCAAGCTGTTTAAAGGCACGGTCAACTTAATGTATGTAAACTTCTTACCCACTGGAATTGTGATACAGTAAATTATAAGTGAAATAATCTGTCTGTCAACAATTGTTGGAAAAATTACTTGTGTCATCCACAAAGTAGATGTCCTACCGTCTTACCAAAACTATAGTTTGTTAGCAAGAGATTTGTGCAGTGGTTGAAAAACGAGTTTTAATGACTCCAACCTAAGTGTATGTAACTTCTGACTTCAACTTTTGGGAGTTTATTGGCATGGCTGTTCATATTTACAGAGTAACACTAGGAACACTTTGTTGCTCTGAGACTTTTAAGCATCAAGAATTGCTTTATTATTGGCCATAAAGATATCTCTCAATCAACCCACAATATTGATGTAATGATCCCTTACTTTTGTGCATGGACAGTCTCTCCCTCCCTCCTTCCTTCCCAACTCCTCTCAAAGCTAGGCTTTAATTTTGATAAACGATGAAACTGCAGTTGTCATAGAAACGGAGACCTGTGATGAGTGTGATATCCAGTCCATCCCCTCAACATAGCGATGTATCACCCAGACTGAGGTTAGAGGGGGCAGTGTGTGTGTGTGTGCACATGTTCCTGTGTGTAATAGCTTGTTTTGGCCCTCACAGCCGTAAGGGAGAACGAGTAGATTTAGTTTCACTGTGTCCGGAGGCTTAAGCTAGGAAGTTCTATAATCCCTAATACTTTGTCAGGAGGGTTCCAGCCAGGCTTTGCTCAGGATTTCCATTTTATATTTGCTAGGTGGAGGGAGCGGAGCAGGATGCTCGGAAGCATTCTGGAAGCACCGAAACTAACCCAATTTCCTGCTCCATTTCCCCTGTGCGTCCTTTTCCATGGAGGACAGAGTTTACGACACACACACACTGTCACACCCTGGCCAGAGGTCACACCAGTTACAGAGGAGTCAGTCAATCGGGGGCAGATTGTGCATATGACAGCAGAGTGACACCACACACCCACACACACACCGGAACACCGAATCGGTGTGAAATGCTACACATCAAAATATCATCTCAAGTCATTTTAAAAGCCACAAGATGAAACGCTGTTGACATTTTTTGGGGTGAGAGGGAGGGAGCTGATGCCAGTGTCTGGTCGCTCTGTGACGTCCCAAAGCATATAGTCATAGAGCCATATAGACTGTCATCCTGACCTCATTGAAGCCATCAGATCATTGTATTTTACCTCCCTTTTTAATGAGATTGGCAGGGTACATGGTGTTTGGTGGAGGAGAGCAGGGAGCACTGTGGGCAATGCTTTTCCATAGGCCGCCCTGGTTCCTCTTCAGTCATCAGAGCAGGAGATGGAGGAAAGATGAGAGGAGGAATGGAGGGGGAGAGGTAGGGAGGAATGGGGAGGGGGAGAAAAGGGGAGGACAGAAGAGAAGATGATGGAAGAAGATGTGAGGAAAGGTGTAGGTTCCTGTCCAGTTAAGAGGAGAGAAGGTTTACAACAAACAGCATCTGAAGCAGAAAAGTATTTCCTCTTCTCTCTTCTCTGGTCTTTCATTCCTATTTTGGTGCCTCAACACTTACCTCTCCCCAGCAGAGAGGAGCAGGAAGTCAAGGCCGTGTGTGATTATGACTCCTGGCTTTATAACAAGTCAGGCTTTTATAGGACAGGAAATCCAGTCTGGCCTTCACCCAGTGTACAGCACCACTACAGGCTTCTATCTCTGATTTATGTCATCAGGGAGGGTTGCTCTGGTGTTTTCTCCTTTCTTTCTCTCTCTCTCTCTCTCTCTCTCTCTCTCTCTCTCTCTCTCTCTCTCTCTCTCTCTCTCATTTCTCTTTCACTCTTTCTCTATCATTCCCCCTCTCTCTCTTGTCCCCAGTCAGATCTACTGCATTGAGAATGCTCACGGACAGCTGGTTCGAGACCTGGACTTCAATCCTAACAAACAGTACTACCTGGCCAGCTGTGGGGACGACTGCAAGGTCAAATTCTGGGACGTGAGAAACATCAACGAGCCAGTTAAGAACCTGGAAGAGCACTCCCACTGGTGGGCACCTGTGCTGCGCTGTAGACACACACACACACACACCCACACACACACACACACACACACACAGCAGATACATCCGCATTTTTTCCATCTTTGTGGTGTAGCCTAACCCCCACTTTGTACAACCAACAGAAGATTAACATCATTCCTACCAATAAGCATCAATTTGCTAACAAAGGACACTGAACAGTCCTATCCCACTCATGTACGTGTGCTTACCCTACTGTATATACTGGCCTGGGCCTGTCAAAATATACTTTGTCTAGTTATGACAAGAAGTTTGGTGCTGCTACAAACATGCATTCATGTAAAGAACTTGTCCATCAGAGGTTAAGTACATTGCACAGCCACGTTCCGGCATGGCCGGCCCGCTCATTAGGCATTGACAAGGGTGGCATTTTCTGAGCTAAACTGACCGACTCACCTCCAACAACGACATATAAAACCTCTCATAATTCTGCCTAAAAGCAATGACAATTTCTCTCAACTAGTGGCATATGTGCTTTTTAGGTGAGCGCTGATGCCGCTCTGTGATAAGCAGTGCACACTTTGTTTAAGGTAGGGGCACAAAATATTTAGCTTGTCCATTCCCAGCGCGCCTCTCCAGAGTGCTGTTGGAGAGATGCATCGCTGCGACTCTCCACCAACGTTCCGTCAAATAAATCATCTAACATAAATCATGTAGCAGATACTGTATAGGATATTGTAGAAGGAGTATGTGGCCTTTTCTGTAGCCTAAAATGTATGACAGTGTAATGAGACGGACATTTTTTACATCATGCAGGTTTCTCCGATCAAATAGCCTAACCTAAATAAAAAATGTGCTGTCATGTTAAAAAACAACATATCCTAAAAACAGGACAGGTCAAAGTAAAATGAGCAATATGGAATGGACAATCACAACTGTTGTCCAGGAGTTTCACCTCATCAGTGGTTTCAAGTTGTATCCGTCAATTTTTGACAAGCTGATCATTGCGAAAAAATAAAATACTTTTGCATTTCCCGCTGTGTAAACGCTTTGCAAATAGGCTCTGAGCTTAAATAGGCAAATTGATTAGTCACATTGCAGCCGACATAGTAGGCTACGCCCCAGTAAGCACGAGCCAATGTCTTTTGGATGTCTTTTTTTGGTCCAGTCCGGTGTTTTACAAATGGTAGGCTTACCACATAGATGGGCATTCATAAAATTAAATTTCAGGCAATACTTTAGGCTACACCTCTATAAGCACGGACCGACGCCGATGCCTTTCAGACATATTTTTTTGGTGCAGTCCAGACTGGCCTTCGACGTCCACGGACTTTGGTTTTTGGTCCGGTCCAGACAAAATCTGAACCAATCATAGACTTGTATGTTTGGTTCAGATTTAGTGTGGTCCAGACCGGCCTTGATTTCAACATCCACGGACATTGATTTGTGGTCCGGTCCGGCCCAAATTTGAACCAATCATAGACCTTTGTTTGGTTCAGATTTTGTCCAGTCGGGACCAGCCTTGATTTGGCCCAAACATAGATGTCTATAAATTACATATTTTTACATTTCATTCAGTACCAAAAATGAGCCTGATTTCAACATCTAGAAAAATATGTATTTTCAACATCCGGAAAACAAGTATTTTCTACTTTCATTCAAAACAGAAAATAAACCAGATTTCAACGTCCGAAAAATATGATTTTTCAACATCCTGGAAAATACGTCTTTTCACCTTTCATTCAGAACCTAAATTGAACCACACTTCAACGTCTGGAAAATACATCATACGTTTTCAACGTCATTTTACTTAATGGGACTATTCCACTTTTGCAGGGGGTAGCATTTTTTGGTCTCGCCTAGTGCAGCAGAATGGCACGGACCGGCCCTGTGTTCAGCTGTGTGTTATAGGTGCTTACTGTAGCTATTCTGTGATGAGCTGCAGTGCTCAGGGCTATGTAAGTAGCTAGCTGAACACAGTGCCCTGCAGTATTCAGGGGTGTGTGTACTATGTCTGTAGAGACACGCTCTCAGATAATGACTGTCTGAGAGCCATGCTGCAGCTAGAGCAGCACACCAATCACTGCATGATAAAAACACACACACACACACACACACACACACACACACACACACACACACACACACACACACACACACACACACACACACAGGATGCTATCTCTGAAAGACGGATAGACTGGCCAAATGTATCCTTAACAGTGTAGATGTGATACTATTCTGATGGGTAGGATGTTCCAGCCTACCAGTGTTTTCTGAACAGTGCTTCGAGGGCGTCAGGGCTCTGGTATTAGGGACAATTTTGTTTTTAGAAGGGAAGAGGAAAGAGTGCGCTGAGGCAGCTTGTCTGTCAACAGCCTAGTTATTCTTCAATCCTTCTCTATAAGGAGCTAGGATCCACCCCTGTGCTCTGCCCTAGGATGAGAGAGAGAGACTGACTAACCATCATTACACAACACCTTACGGCAGTACAAACTAAACAGCAGAGAAACAAAGCCCATATCCATCTCAATTACCACATACAAATGTACTGAAGAGCCAGAGGGCAGGTTGGTATTTATTGTCATGACTTGTGGTCACTAGCTGGCACAGACACAAAGTCATAAAATCAACCTAACCTTAACCACACTGCTAACCTTAAATTAAGACCAAAAAGCTCATTTTGTTTTCATACATTTTTATGATATAGCCAATTTTGACTTTTCAGCTGGCCCATCTAGCAGAAATTGCTCAGTTCTGCCTCCAGGACAAGACTCATGACAATAAACGTCAACCTGCACTCAGAGGGAAAGACGGATAGTGGAGAAAAGGAAAAAGAGATGTATAGATACTAAAATAGGATGGATTAAAAACACCCATTCACTGATTCCCTGTGTGTGCCCAGGGTGTGGAGCGTGCGCTATAACCACTCTCATGACCAGCTGGTGCTGACCGGCAGCAGTGACAGCAGGGTGATTCTGTCCAACATGGTGTCCATCTCCTCCGAGCCCTTCGGTCACCTGGTGGACGACGATGACCTCAGCGACGGAGAGGACAACCACCAGGATGAGAAGTATGGAAGTCAAAACCTTTATGACATATCTGTCCACTCAGTCATAACTTGTCAACACTGTCCACTTTCTGACATATCTGTCCAGAACTGGCCCCCCTTTGAGCCATTTTGGACCAACCTCAGCCATAACTGTCCACTGTCATTACTGTATCCATCATCTCATGTTCAGTGCAACAGTTGTCCAGTTATTAGCAATCATATTTTTGATACATTTGATTCAGCCCTGTACTCTGGTCTTCATGAACTTCTGCTATTCTTTGCCATTCCCTATTTTGTTCCGTTTCTGGTCCGACTTTCTACCACTACACATTGTAATATAGATAGATAGATAGATAGATAGATAGATAGATAGATAGATAGATAGATAGATAGATAGATAGATAGATAGATAGATAGATAGATAGATAGATAGATATTTTTTAAAGGATACAGTAACTAGCCTAGTATGTGTATAGGAAGCCAGGGTCAGCTGTGTGGAGGAGTACTGTACCTGGTATAATCACAACCAGACCTTGAACAGAGACTGAGTAAATTAACTAGACCTTTGTTTGTGTGTGGTAGGCAGCCTTGTCCTTAACTCCCCCTATTCAACTCACCTCACCCGTGTGTGTGTGTGTGTTCTAGGACTAAGGAGCCCCTGCAGGACAGTATCATCTCTACCTATGAGGAGCATGAGGACAGTGTATACGCGGTGGAGTGGTCCTCGGCAGACCCATGGCTCTTTGCCTCACTCAGCTATGACGGCAGACTGGTCATCAACAGGGTCCCCCGCGCACTCAAATACCATATCCTGCTCTAGACAGACCTCACACTGGACTGAGAAAAGAGCGATAGAGGGCGAGGTATGGGGAGAGAGGGGGAGGGATGGGGAGAGAGGGGAAGGGATCGCGAGAGAGGGACAGAGGGCGAAGAATGGGGAGGGATGGGGAGAGAGGAATAGAGGGCGAAGAATGGGGAGGGATGGGGAGAGAGGAATAGAGGGCGAAGAATGGGGAGGGATGGGGAGAGGAATAGAGGGCGAGGGATGGGGAGAGATGGGAGAGAGGGATGGGGATGGAATAGAGGGGGAGGGATGTGGAGAGAGGGAAAGAGGTGGAGGGATGGGGAGAGAGGGATAGAGAGGGAGGGATGGGGAGAGAGGGATGGGGATGGGAGAGAGGGATGGGGATGGAATAGAGGGGGAGGGATGTGGAGAGAGGGAAAGAGGTGGAGGGATGGGGAGAGAGGGATAGAGGGCAAAGAATGGGGAGGGATGGGGAGAGAGGAATAGAGGGTGAAGAATGGGGAGGGCTGGGAGAGAGGGCGAAGAATGGGGAGGGATGGGGAGAGAGGGATAGAGGGGGAGGGATGGGGAGAGAGGGATGGGAGAGAGGGATGGGGGGGAGGGGTGTGGAGAGAGGGGGAAGGATGGGTAGAGAGGGATAGAGGGCGAGGAATGGGGAGGGATGGGGAGAGAGGAATAGAGGGGGAGGGATGGGGAGAGAGGGATGGGAGAGAGGGATGGGGGGGAGGGGTGTGGAGAGAGGGGGAAGGATGGGTAGAGAGGGATAGAGGGCGAGGAATGGGGAGGGATGGGGAGAGGGGAATAGAGGGTGAAGAATGGGGAGGGATGGGGAGAGAGGGGGAGGGATGGGAGAGAGGGATGGGGATGGAATAGAGGGGGAGGGATGGGGAGAGAGGAATAGAGGGGGAAGAATGGGGAGGGATGGGGAGAGAGGAATAGAGGGCGAGGGATGGGGAGAGAGGGATGGGGATGGGAGAGAGGAATAGAGGGGGAGGGATGTGGAGAGAGGGAAAGAGGGCGAGGGATGGGGAGAGAGGGGGAGGGATGGGAGAGAGGGATAGACGGCGAAGAATGGGGAGGGATGGGGAGAGAGGAATAGAGGGGGAGGGATGGGGAGAGAGAGAGGGGGAGAGATGGGGAGAGAGGGATGGGGAGGGCGAGGGATGGGGAGAGAGGAATAGAGGGCAAGGGATAGGGAGTGAGGGGGAGGGATGGGGAGAGAGGGATGGGGAGGGATGGGGATGGGAAGGGAAGGGAAACCAACTGTGTCCAAGGGCCGTCAGGAGAGCCACATTCACCAGACCCTGCACACACACACTCTCGCACTCCCTTTTGCTATTCCTCTCTTGCTCTCCGTATCTTTCTCTCTCTCTATCGCTCTCTTTCTCACCCTCCCATTCTATGAAATAACTGATAACGCTACACATTCCATTCCCCTTTAATGGTGCAGATGACTATGTATGTTTGGACAGAAAATACAGAAAAACTGCTTTATATCTGTTCTGAATATTGTCAATTAAATGCTATGTATGTAAACTGGATTTTGTTCATTATTATTGGTGAACAGTTACTTTACTAAGCTTTTGTAGGGGATCTTCTGAAGGCTTTTCTCTTATTTGACTGTGAGCCCATAGGTAGTCTTGTCAGAGATGCCTGTGGGGGATCCCTGCATGCCTCAATGGCAGCTTAACCCTGGGGAATGACTGGAGGTCGACACATGGCATCATGGTTCCTAGATGACAGGTTGAAGCCAAGGGGTAGCTAGGAAAATCACCACTCTCCCCAAACCCTCTCCCAATCTTTCCTTCTCTTCCACTACCTCCTTGCCCTGTCTCCTCTTCCTCCACCCTTCCACTTTGAGCCCATCTCCACTCTTCTCCTGCTTCCATTTCCTCCTTCTCCCCCATCTCTGTCTTCCTGTACAGCGTGTGTTGATGCTGGTCGATAGTGCTAGTGTTCGTTAGAGCCAGATGCCACTGACAGCCCTTTTAATTGCAGCTTGACTCTGCTCAGGGCTCAGTCTCCGAGCAGAGCTCCATGGTGCCAGGGGAGGCTGTGGGTCTTCATTAACCATGCCCAGGATGGTGTCCAGGACTGGTCTTGAATGCAGAGTAACACCCTTCCCCTCCTCTGCAAGGCGGCTCACATCTACACCCCTCATTATAGCCCAGTCAATTATTGAAAAGGGGATTGGGGTGCAAGTTGAAAGTGGTTTGGAAGCTGAAAACATAATCTTCCCCAACCCATCCTTCTATCTATACTGTCTTTAACTTGGGATTGCGATGCTTATCGGTTGGAAACACAAATGCGCACACACTGTGCCCCAGTGACACACATCCCGTGCCCCAGTGACACACACATCCCTCTCCTTTGTCCACTAAGATGCTGCTGGTGTGACAAGCTTGTAGACAATTAGCGTGTTCTTTGTATTAGAACTCTCTCTGTGTGTGTGTGTGTGTGTGTGTGTGTGTGTGTGTGTGTGTGTGTGTGTGTGTGTGTGTGTGTGTGTGTGTGTGTGTGTGTGTGTGTGGCCTCTGTGAATGCTGGTGACTGAGGAAGCTTGCATGCCAAGACTGAAAGACACAAATATAGAGGTGTAAAATATGGACAGAGGTGGATGGGCATCAGTAGATGGATGACGAAAATGTCCAATAATTCAACTATCTCCATCACAGGTGCAGATCTTTTAATCTCGTAACAAACATACGCGCCTCCTGACGGACACCACCTGATCAGTATTCCTCAACGGCCTTGCTATTAATACATTCACAGTAATAGAGTAAACTGACAATGCTCCATTGATATTCAATATGCTGTCTCCACCTGTGCAGAGAGAGGAGGACTGCTGATACTGCAGATGACTGAAACACTGTGCTGTGTACCACTGTTTTAGTATCCACAGGCTACACCACATTACTTCCCAGCCCCGGCCCCAGTCCCTCTCTTCTGTTAAAACTTCGGGATTCCAGTGTGAATCAGGAGTGGTGAGGTGTTTTCGGCCGTGACTGCTTTAAATATCATAGGAAACAGCCGATGGAAATGTGACGCATGCAGTAGCGTCGAGCTCCCAGAGTTCAGCTGTTCCACCCGGCGCAACTGCCAAGTATCGTCTGTGTCACACAGTCATGTGACCTCTAGTCTAGTGTACCTGCCAGCGGTGGTGACGAGCATCTTCACGCCACGACCCCGGATCTCCTAATCCTAGTGTGACTGTTAGTGAAAACCAGGAGACATATAGAGGAGAGGAAAATGTAACATTTATTTCATGTTTCAAGTAAGACTGAGCCTTAATGGTATTTTATATACAATTTCATATGCAATCTAAATATTATGCAGACTGGCAGCTGCTTGTCTGAAAACCCCTCCATCAAGTCCTGTCGCACTCTTTCCTGCTTTCAGCTTCATTGCCTCAATTTCTCCTTTATTATCTTGGCATGAATAAAAAAAATACTCTCCATTCCTTCACACATGGATTTCTGCTTGAATTATTTTTTAAATGGAGGGTAATACCTACCTTTGAGGGTGTAGGCGGAATTGGATTTAGCTGCTCTGAAATTAAGTAAATGGCTCTCCAAGAAAGATGGAGAGGAAAACTGGCCCGGGAAACATCAGAGGGACATTAGAAGGACCCATTGGAAGTTTTTCTGAGCGTTGGGAATTTGAACAACTGAAAAAGACTGAGGGAAAACTTTAGACCATTGTGCCATCCGTGAGGTTTTCTGAGGGTTGGGAGCAGGTTTGATATGTGTTGGGAATATGTTGGGACTTGGGAATGTTGTGGAGGGAGTTACAAACTGTCTCTCTCTGTGTGCTGGCATTCCGTACAGTAAAGGAATTTCCTAGGCTATTGGCTCAATGGCGGTGGAAGTGGTGTAAACACAGAAACATGGTCTGAGCCCTTTGATGTTAACTCACATAACTACTTACACTGACAAACCTCCAAAAGACAGAGGAAGCTAGCTAGTACCTGAGTCATAAGCAACTTATTTAACATCTTTACTCAGCAGGTCAAGTGCTTTAGCTGGGGCCAACGAGACTATTAAGCCCTCACTGAAATCACAGGTACAGTCTATATTTAGGAAAGAATTCGTAATCCTTTCCTTTCCCTCGTTCCATTTCTGAATCTCTGATTTAATTGGGTGTCTTCCCCCCCATCCCTGTCTCTCATGGACATGGGTAGGCCTACTTAGGTGTACACCCACCAGTGCTTGCATATTTATATGATTTTCTGTAGTTCTTTACAAAAGCCACACAAAAGGCCCAACATTCTCTTCATAGCATTTTTTTTTTTTATCTCCATGCTTCACATATTGTAGCTCAGTGTCAAATTCATATAAATAGTCCTCATGTTTGATGTCATTAAGCCTTTGTCAAACAGAGTGACCCACTTTCTTATGGGCAACGCAGTACAATGGACATCACAGCAGGCCACGTGGCTCCTTTCTCAACCTCACTGTTCCTATATTACAGAACAAGCGCCAGTGGATGTGCTGTTATTTATGGGGCTTTACCACAATAAGGCACATATAATTGCCTCTCAAAAGCTGTAATTGCTTTCATCTCTCATGTCCAGCGCCAAATGTCCACAGACATGCCCTCTGTGTCTCCATGGAGATAGAGTGGCTATACTTGATTTTTTTTTTTATGTTACCTTTTTTTAACTAGGCAAGTCAGTTAAGAACAAATTCTTATTTACAATGACATCCTACACCAAACCCAGACGATGCTGGGCCAATTGTGCGCCGCCCTATGGGACTCCCAATCATGGCCGGTTGTGATACAGCCTGGAATTGAACCAAGGGTGTCTGTAGTGACGCCTCTAGCACTGAGATGCAGTGCCTTAGACCGCTGCGCCTCAGGAGCCCACAAACTGAGGGACATTGAAGCCATGATGTCGCCCAGAGTGGGGATGGAGTGTGTATATGCAATGGTCGCTTTGTGTGTGTGTGTGGAACTGTATTGTTCTATTTGATGTGTGCAATGTTGGTTGTACAGGGCTGATATTCAGGTACATAAATACATAGTATTTTTGACTCATTCCTATTCTGAATGAAGGCTACAGTAGCAAGCAGTTTTTATGCTGATAAAGTCAATGAAACACAGTCTGTCACTGTAAACAGTACGTTTTATTCAATGGGTATATAGGTCTGACAAGGGGGACATTTCATGGAGGACTGCTTGATATGATAAAAGTGTATGGGGGAGTCCATCACCAGAGTTGTGGCAATGTGATGTGGCAGGTTGAATGTGTTAGATCAATGGAGCACAGATTAAGGACATGACAGAGGCAGAGGCTACAGCCACTCACAACCTGTATGTCAATCATACAGTCACACGGTCACGCAGTCTTGCTTGAAAAGGTCACACCATGAAATCCATTAAACCAATTTAACACCTCTAAGACACCTCTAAGATTTTTTTTTAGCATTTCATCAATTAGGATTTAATTAGTGAATAGATTTTTTTTAACTTTGGTCTTCAAAGTTATTTCTAAACTGTCGTTTTCAATTCTGGGTGCCATTTGTCATTTTATAAGAAATACAATATTTGATTGTAATCAAAGTGTATTATACTGTGTACGTTACTGTAGGGGGAGAACTTAAAATATGATTTGAGTCATGACAGCAAATGGTATCAAATATACTGTGTGTGTGTGTGTGTGTGTGTGTGTGTGTGTGTGTGTGTGTGTGTGTGTGTGTGTGTGTGTGTGTGTGTGTGTGTGTGTGTGTGTGTGTGGTTAGCTATAACATGTACACTGAACAAAAATATAATATATTTTCAATATGCACAAAAAGCTTATTTCTTTCAAATTTGGTTTACATCCCTGTTAGTGAGCATTTCTCATTTGCCAAGATAATCCATCCACCTGACAGGCGTGGCATATCAAGAAGCTGATTAAACAGCATGATCATTACCAGGTACACCGTGTGCTGGGGACAATAAAAGGCCACTCTAAAATGTGCAGTTTTGTCACACAACACAATGCCACAGATGTCTCAAGTTTTGAGGGAGTGTGCAATTGGCATGCTGACGGCAGGAATGTCCAGCAGAGCTGTTGACAGAGAACTGAATGTTAATTTCTCTACCATAAGCCGCCTATCCCAGGAATACCTGGGATAGGATAAAGTAATCCTTCTAACCCCCCCCCCCCCCCCCCCAAAAAAAAAGATATAGATGTACTATTTTAAAGTGGTTGTTCCACTGGATATCATAAGGTGAATGCACCAATTTGTAAGTCGCTCTGGATAAGAGCGTCTGCTAAATGACATTAATGTAAATGTACAATTTTTTTAGAATTTGGCAGTACGTCCAACCGGCCTCACAACCGCAGACCACGTGTATGGCGTTGTGTGAGCGAGCGTTGTGTGCTGATATCAACATTGTGAACAGTTTGCCCCATGGTGGCAGTGTGGTTATGGTATGGGCAGGCATAAGCTACGGACAACGAACACAATTGCATTTTATCAATGGCATTTTACATAAACAGAGATACCATAACGAGATCCTGAGGCCCATTGTCGTGCCATTCATCCACCGCCATTACCTCATGTTTCAGCATGATAATGCACGGCCCCATGTCGCAGCGATTTGTACACATCTCCTGAAAATGTCACAGTTCTTCCATGGCCTGCATACTCACCAGACATGTCACCCTTTGAGCACATTTGGGATGCTCTGGATCGAAGTGTACGACAGCGCGTTCCAGTTCTCGCCAATATCCAGCAACTTCGCACGGCCATTAAAGAGGAGTGGGACAACAGTCCACAGGCCACAATCAACAGCCTGATCAACTCTATGTGAAGGAGATGTGTCGCACTGCATGAGGGAAATGGTGGTCCACCAGATACTGACTGGTTTTCTGATCCACACCCATACTTTTTTTTAAGGTATCTGTGACCAACAGATATATACTCATTAAATAAATTATTACAGATTAATATTATTATTTTATTTTATTTTATTGAACCTTTATTTAACTAGGCAAATCAAATAAGAACACATTTTTATTTACAACGACGGCCTACCCCGGCCAAACCCTAACCCGGACGATGCTGGGCCAATTGTGCGCCGCCCTATGGGACTCCCAATCACGCCCGGTTGTGATACAGCCTGGAATCAAACCAGGGTCTGTAGTGACGCCTCTAGCACTGAGATACAGTGCCTTAGACCTCTGCGCCACTCGGGAGCCAATTATACATATAATTATGTATAGAAATTAGCACTGGTCTCGAATGTTAGCCTACAATTTATCAGTTCAAGCAAGGAGATTTTTACAGTTTAGTATGATATTTGTTAGTCGGAATGGAGAAAGCCCCTTCATACGGTCTGCTTTCCTGATTGGAGGTAATTGTTCCCTTTCTTCTTCATTATGCTGAAACACACCTCCTCTGTTTCCTGCCACCATCTTTTCTATCTTCTCCAGCAGCTCTGTCACCTGAGCGCAATCACCCATGTTCTCATTGTTGAAGACATGCTACCTGTTTTTACATTTCTCAACAAACCAGTGGAGGGCCTTCCCTTCACAACCATTGAGCAGCACATTGAGAGTATCTCCCAGACAGTCCCCCATAGGTTGACAGCACTGTAGTGTGACTACAGACTCTCTCACTGAGAAGACCCAGGTATTTTCCTGAATGGAAACCAGGAGGAGAGTGTGGGGTCCTGGGGGACACAGAGACACACTGAGTGTAACAGTATTGCTTCCGTCCCTCTCCTCGCCCCTACCTGGGCTCGAACCAGGGACCCTCTGTACACATAAACAACAGCCACCCTCGAAGCATCGTTACCCATCGCTCCACAAAAGCTGCGGCCCTTGCAGGGGAAGGGGAACAACTACTTCAAGGTCTCAGAGCGAGTGACGTACCGATTGAAATGCTATTAGTGCACACCCCGCTAACTAGCTAGCCATTTCACATTGGTTACATGAGCACAAACTCTTGTTTAACCAGCTCAGGAAACTCCTCTACAGGGTGATTATACAACCTGGAGCCTGGAGTATCAACCACAGTGACCTGCATCCCTGCTAGTTCTCCTCAGGTCAAACTCCTCTCTGCCCATGATGGTGTTTCCTGCTGAACTCTTCCCAGCTGCTTTATTCCCCAGCGGCACAACCCTCAGCTCTGAGTGAGTGAGTGAGTGAGTGAGTGAGTGAGTGAGTGAGTGAGTGAGTGAGTGAGTGAGTGTTGAGTTTTAAATAATCTTTATTGGGTCTGGGAACCCACAACACAATAAAAAATCATACAAAACCATAGTTACACATCAATTAAAAACACAGCACCAAATCCTCCTCCACACTAACTAAACACAACAGACTCTGAATACCCCATAAACTCATAAACAGATCAATAGTGTTAACCAGTTTGTAATAGGCTGTCCCCGAATAACCTGTACTTTAGCCCAAATATAAACAGTTGGGAAGAGAAAATCTCTCCCAAAGCTGAGAACCAAGAAGTGATCAGGTCAATCATCCCGACCAACCTGGGACACTGTAAAAACAGATGTGCCAGAATTTCAGACTCTGCACAGAATGGACACCCTTCCCCAACTGTTGGATCCAGGTGTACCAGGTGCATATTGGTAGCTATGGCTTCATGTATTATCCTCCATTGGAGGTCAGCTGTCCTCTTTTCAATAGGCAGTTTGTGAAGAGGCTCTTCAAAAAGCCACATCCCTGGTGGCGTGCTGGCCTTACGGGACTTGACAAGAACTCTCCAAACCTGCATAACAGACTCATAAAATGGAGTCAGGCCAGGAAAATCACCTCCCTGCAGCTTTAAGAGGAAAAGGTGCTTGTCTAAGCCCAAAGAGCCCGCTCTCCTCATCAATGTGTAGGCTGTATTGGCCCAGCTAGAACCGTCACTGTACAACAGTCTCTGGGCTGCTTGAAGCCAGAAAGCCATGATCCTGGAAGAAATGTCCACCAGGCTTTGCCCATCCTCGTGCAGTGGCAGGTACAGGGCTGCAGCTTTAATCCAGTGTTGTCCAGACCAGAAGAAATTGACAAGGGTCCTCTGAAGCTCTTGTATCAGATTGATTGACCTGATCACCTCCCGGCTCCCAGCCCTGGGTGGCTGTAAAATCATTAGTCTGTGCCACAGGGTAGAGGCAGCAAGATTATTACCTACCAGTACTCTTCCCCTATCAGACAGCTGGGGTAGCACCCATTTCCAACTTGACATTCTGGCACACCCTTTCTCCACTACACCCTCCCAATCATTACATCATGTAACAATTTTACATTAAAATACCAGTAAGGTGATCACCTTCGTGGACAAGTGAATATCAACAGTAACAATATGGTGATCAGAGAAATACACAGGAGTAATATCACACCTTCAACCCTACTACACTTGACAATCTCTGTTGTAGATACCAAAGTCACCCCTAAGCCTGAGCAAAACAAAATTGCCACCCCAGCACTGAAATTAGCACCATGACTGAGTATATACTGTCCCTCCCACCACATACCCCAATCAACCTCATTAGCCTCATCACTATCAGTTAACCACCTAACCGAGGAACTCAATTTAACCTTGCGCAATACCCTAGATGCAGTTGCACCCCTAAAAACTAAAAACATCTGTCATAAGAAACTAGCTCCCTGGTATACAGAAAATACACGAGCTCTGAAGCAAGCTTCCAGAAAATTGGAACGGAAATGGCGCCACACCAAACTGGAAGTCTTCCGACTAGCTTGGAAAGACAGTACCGTGCAGTATCGAAGAGCCCTCACTGCTGCTCGATCATCCTATTTTTCCAACTTAATTGAGGAAAATAAGAACAATCCGAAATTTCTTTTTGATACTGTCGCAAAGCTAACTAAAAAGCAGCCTTCGCAAATGGAGGATGGCTTTCACTTCAGCAGTAATAAATTTATGAACTTCTTTGAGGAAAAGATCATGATCATTAGAAAGCAAATTACAGACTCTTCTTTAAATCTGGGTATTCCTCCAAAGCTCCATTGTCCTGAGTCTACACAACTCTGCCAGGACCTAGGATCAAGGGAGATACTAAAGTGTTTTAGTACTATATCTCTTGACACAATGATAAAAAATAATCATGGCCTCCAAACCCTCAAGCTGCATACTGGACCCTATTCCAACTAAACTACTGAAAGAGCTGCTTCCTGTGCTTGGCCCTCCTATGTTGAACATAATAAACGGCTCTCTATCCACCGGATGTGTACCAAGCTCACTAAAAGTGGCAGTAATAAAGCCTCTCTTGAAAAAGCCGAATCTTGATCCAGAAATTATAAAAAACTATCGGCCTATATCGAATCTTCCATTCCTCTCAAAAATGTTAGAAAAAGCTGTTGCACAGCAACTCACCTCCTTCCTGAAGACAAATAATGTATACAAATAATGAACCCTGACCTGTTCACCGGACGTGCTTGTTGCACCCTCGACAACTACCATGATTATTATTATTTGACCATGCTGGTCATTTATGAACATTTTAACATCTTGACCATGTTCTGTTATAATATCCACCCGGCACAGCCAGAAGAGGACTGGCCACCCCTCATAGCCTGGTTCCTCTCTAGGTTTCTTCCTAGGTTTTTGGCCTTTCTAGGGAGTTTTTCCTAGGGAGTTTTTCCCAGCCACCGTGCTTCTTTCACATGCTTTGCTTGCTGTTTGGGGTTTTAGGCTGGGTTTCTGTACAGCACTTTGAGATATCAGCTGATGTACGAAGGGCTATATAAATACATTTGATTTGATTTTGATTTGACTATGGGTCTCCTGTAGAAAAACTACATTACCGTAAATTCCGGACTATAAGCCGCAACTTTTTTCCCACGCTTTGAACCTCGCGGCTTAAACAATGATGCGGCTAATATATGGATTTTTCCTGCTTTCAAATTTTTTGGGGCAAAAAAACATTCTGTGACGTGCTCAGTTTTTTGGCAGCATGAAGCTTTCATTAGACCAATGAAATTGCCGAATGGGTTAAGGTCAAACAACTTTTTTGTTTACTGTTTAGATTAAATCGAGCGCTCTCAAACTTCCCATCATTCTGATTACGGTAGTCATTTTGTCACCCTCATCATGGCAAAGACACGGAGAAATGCATATGATGCAGCTTTCAAGTTGAAGGTGATTGATCTGGCTGTTGGAAAAGGAAATAGAGCTGCTGCACGGGAGCTTGGTCTTAATGAGTCGATGATAAGACATTGGAAACAGCAGCGTGAGGAATTGACTCAGTGCAAAAAGACAACTAAAGCTTACTGCAAATGTTTTATTTTTTGTTACAAGCCGTGTTTCGTTAAAGCCTATTTATTTTTGTTACAAGCCGTGTTTCGTTAAAGCCTATTTATTTTTGTTACAAGCCGTGTTTCGTTAAAGCCTGTGTAAAGTTCATTTGTTTCAATGTACCGGTAGGCACCTGCGGCTTATAGACATGTGCGGCTTATTTATGTTCAAAATACATATATTTTTTAAATACAGTGGGTGCGGCTTATATTCAGGTGCGCTTAATAGTCTGAAAATTACGGTAAGTCTTTTCTGTTTTATTACTTCTAATACCCAAGCCCTCTTCTCTTACTCCTGTCCCTTCCTCCATTAATATTGAGAGAACCTACCCTTAGTATCTCCATATAGAAAAGAGATAGCAGAAGTAACCACAGAGAAACCAAAGAGAAAAAAGACACTCTATGAAGCATGATCATCATCATTATTTAAATTTTCTCTTACCCTGACCACATTTCCTACTACCTTTTGCTGCTGTGACAGCAGTAACACATTTCCTCAAGCGAAAACGCTTCTTCTCACTCAACTGGTCTAACCCCACCGTCTTCTGTAACATCACAGCTGACCTCACAAACTTATCAACATCAAAAAAATCGGCCAATTTGACAGATTTCCCAAAAGTCTGATCCAGGAACCCATTTACCTCCTCTAGACTGTAAATTGAGTCGTCACCAGCTACTATCTTAACAACAGAGATATCCTTCTCCTGCTCCTCCTCAACTGAGGCCCCAGACCCCTGACTTCCTTCTACCACATCCCTCTCAACACTCCCCACTTGCACCCCATCACTCATACCAGGCATCTCCTCCACTACCTGGGAGACTAGCCCCACCTAAACCCCTCCTGTACCCCATTACTCATAGTGGGCATCTCCTCCACTACCTGGGAGATTAGCTCCACATGAACCCCCTCCTGTACCCCATTACTGATAGTGGGCATCTCCTCCACTACCTGGGAGATTAGCTCCACATGAACCCCCTCCTGTACCCCAGCACTCGTACTCACCAGTCTGAGGAAATTACTCTTCAGATCCATCCTTACCTTCTACAACAATATTTTTCTGCTGCATAACATTTCCCTCAGGTACAAATTGCAACTACGTGCCCTCAACACGGACAACTTGTTCCTCAGCTACAGGTGCTTGTGGCTGCTCTACCGCTGTCGGCCCACCTCTCCCTACATCAGTGGGCCCAGGCATTACGAGGACCACCTGCGCTCCTCCCTCTGCCTTCTCCCTTTTCGGGCAAGCATGTCGCTTATGGCCAACATCACCACACTCAAAACACCGTTGACTACCCGTACTAGCATAAGCCATATACAGTCTGTCGTCATACTTGACTTTAAACGATAACTCCAAAGTCTGTTCCGGTGAGTCCAAAAACATAAACACCTGTCGCCGAAACGACATAACCTGTTTCAAAGCCGGGTGTTTGCAACCCAACGGGACAATCTTAATTGAACTTGCGAACTTCCCAAATCGCAATACCTCGCGCTCCAATAGCTCATTGGGAATAAACGGCGGTACATTAGAAATCGTTACCCTTGTTGACGGAGAAAAAAGCAGCGTAACTTGAATAAACATTCCACAAGACGCTATTCTTTAAGAAAAACAACCACCGCTTTATTCATCCGTGACGCATAAGCAACAGTCTCATATCCTACCTTCTCTCCTACGGCGACCAGAAACTCCTCCACAGTGACAGTAGCTTCAGTAACACACCTAAAGCCGTGTCGAAGTGACAGGGACGGCGTCCCCATGTGGGTCGCCATCCCCGCCAAAACTAGGGTGATTTCGACACAAAAAACAATATACTTAATTCTACCACAACAACTAAATAATGATAACCTTAATCATGCATAGGAAGATAAAAGAAAGGATATCACCAAGAAAGGGAAACATAAAAGAAAAACCAAGATATCTAACGCTACACACCACTCACTCACACAATTCCCAGCATGCACCAAACACTCCCAGCATAGAGAGAGAGAGAGAGAAAGAGAGAGAATGAATATTTAGGTGGCTCAAGAGTCGAAACACACACAGTAGACCAGGTGGGTGATACTAGGTGTGTATGGCTGGGTTTATAGTATACTCCAACAGTGGTCTCCATAACAAAGCATGCGTAAAGATACAATGTAGGTCATGACCTCCGTGCGGAGCATGGTGACGTCACAGGGCCTAATCTACAGAGTATGTCTAGTTGAGGATAAATCCAATCTAAATTGTACAGAACATTTTTACTCATTTATGGCTTTGGTCAGATTCCATGGTGGTCATTGTGACATAATTAGAAGGGAACAGTCCTCAGAGACATCCTTAACTAGCATCTTGATCAGCTGACCCTTTCAGAAGCTCAAGTAATCTTCATCAGCTACCTCATATTCATACATGGCAATGACCTGAAACATTGACAGAGAGAAAAAGGAGGCCCAGGAGTTTTAAATTGTCCTTATCCACACACTAAAATGATAGTGCGGCTTGAATACAGATGGACCTCTGTTCTGTAATATGTCTGAGGTTTACCTGCATGAGTGTTTAATCCACTGGCAGCCATATTGTCTTTCTCCAGCCTTTTCCTCCTGCCTGGAACCTGGAACACTTACCCACTGAGCACAAACTGGTTGAATCAACGTTGTTTCAATATATTATGTGGAATCTAAGTGGAAAGTACATTGGATTTGAAAAAAAGTAATTAGCTTAAATTGTTATTTTGAGGGGGAATTTTCAACCACAGGATTATGTCATCATGGTAACCAAATTGCAACATAGACAAACCATGTATAAAACATGTTGAATTTGTACCTTTAATGAAGCCGGTGACTGATGAGGTAAACTACTCAATGCCATCGGATGAATCCCAGAGCATATTGCAGTCTGCACTAGCGAAACACTCCTATAGCTTAGCATTTGCTTCATCGGACCACTTCCGAATTGAGCGCGTACTTCCTGTTTTGAGTTTTCGCTTTTAAGCAGGACTCAGGAAGATAGAGTTATGGTCAGATTTGCCAAATGGTGGGCGAAGGAGAACTTTGCATGTGTTTCTGTGTTTGGAGTGAAGGTGATCTCGAGTTTTCTAGTTGCACACGTGACCTGCTGGTAGAAATTAGGTAAGACGGATTTCAGTTTTCCTGCATTAAAATCATTGGCCACTAGGAGCGCCACTTCTGGGTGAGCATTTTCTTCTTTGCTTATGACCCTGTATACCTGTTGAGTGCAGTCTTAGTGCCTGCATTGTGGTCATAAATAGACATCTACAAAAAATATAGATTAAAACTCTTGGTAAATAGTATGGTCTACAGCTTATCATGAGGTATTCTAAGTCAGGTGAGCAGAACGTTGAGACTTCCTTAATATTAGAGATCGCGCCCCAGCTGTTGTCAACAAAGGTACAAACACCTCCTCCCTTGAGCTTACCTGACGCTGCCATTCGATCCTGCCAATGCATAGATAAACCAATTAGATGTATTTTGTCTATGTCCTTGTTCAGTCATGACTCTGTGAAACATAGGATATTCCAGTTCTTCAGGTCCCATTGATAGGATAGTCGTCCAGTTTGTTCTCCAGTGATTGTATGTTCGCCAAAAGAACGGAGGGTAGAGGCGGTTTATGTACTCGCCGAAGCAGTTTCGTCAGGGTGCCCTCACGTCGGCCTCTCCTACGATGGCTTTTTTCTTTTCTGTGTCTTTGGGATAAGGGCCTGGTCTGGGGTGAGCAGTATGTACTGCGCCCCTGCGTCTCGCCTCGCTGTTCTGATGTCCAGAAGCTCTTTTCGGTCCTAGGAAACGATGGCGGAAACATTATTATTTAAAAAAAGTTATGATCAGTGCAAAAAAAACTGAAAATAGCAGAATTGATTAGGAGCCTGAAATAACGCCTGCTATGCAATTCAGCACCATTCTAATCATCTTTACTTATAGCAATTTTCTGTTTCCATAAATGGATGAGTTGTCTAATTTAGTATGTATGGTAAAGCCTCAAGCCTTAGCTATCTCTTCCAATTCAAATGAGCTGAAAAAAGTTAATAATGAAAAATAAAAATGTGTGTAAGACTACAGCACTAGCGATAAAACGCAAAAATAGAGACACGTTCTAATTGAATGAGGGGTGTCAAAGGGGACAACCCGCCCGGATTCGGTTGTGTCATTCTACTACAAAATAAATCTTACACACACCTCGCTTGCTATCCTTTGGTGAGTTCAGGCCATAAGTCAGTGGCACAGATGGAATTATTCGAGCAGAAGATACATTTCCTTCAAATGTTGATATTTGGTTGCGTTGACAACCAAACACAATTCAATCTAAAAAAATACAATAAATAGCCTATTAAATTGTCGACAAGTTTACAAATGATATGTTGTATTAACATCTTCAACTCAACCAAAAATAAAAGTTAAAAGAATGGGATTAAGCCAGTGACTCAGATGGAACTATTCAAGCACTAGATACATCTCCTTTAAATGTTGATCATTGGTTGCATTGTCACACATCTATGGCCAAATGTTGAGGTTACTGTAATTATAAATGTGTTCTTATGTAATCATATAATGCTTGCATTTTCAAGATAGCATGCATAGGTCATTGCAGTTCTGTGGAGATCTTCACAATTGGTAATAATCTGCACAGAATCTCAAACGGCATTGATCACTTGCATCATGTACTTTTAATGTAATCTCAAATCAAATGAAAATGTATTGGTCACATACACATATTTAGCAGATGTTATTGCAGGTGTAACTAAATGCTTGTGTTACTTCTGCACTGTTGGAGCTAGTATCTAACAATTCACAACAATACACACAAATCTAAAAGTAAAAGAATGAAGTTAAGAAATTAATAAATATTAGGATTAGCAATGTCGGCGTGGCATTGACTAAAATACAGTAGAATAGAATACAGTATTTACACATGAAATGAGTAAAGCAGTATCTAAACATTATTAAAGTGACTAGTGTTTCATTATTAAAGTGAGCAGTTATTCCATGTCTATGTATATAGGGCAGCAGCCTCCAAGGTGCAGGGTAGCCGGCTAATGATGGCTATTTAACAGTCTGATGGCCTTGAGATAGAAGCTGTTTTTCAGTCTCTCGGTCCCAGCTTTGATGCCCCTGTACTGACCTTGCCTTCTGGATGATAGCGGGGTGAACAGGCTATGGCTCGGGTGGTTCATGAACTTGATGATCTTTTTTGCCTTCCTGTGCCCTCAGTGATGCGTTGGACAGACCGCACCACCCTCTGGAGAGCCCTGCGGTTGCGGGCGGTGCAGTTGCTGTACCAGGCGGTGATACAGCCCAACAGGATGCTCTCAATTGTGTATCTGTAAAAGTTTGTGAGGATCTTGGGGGCCAAGCCAAATTTCTTCAGCCTCCTGAGGTTGAAGAGGCGCTGTTGCACCTTCTTGACCACATTGTCTGTGTGGGTGGACAATTTCAGATTGTCAGCAATGTGTACGCCGAGGAACTTGAAGCTTTTCACCTTCACCACTGCGATCCTGTCTATGTGGATAGCGGCGTGCTCCCTCTGCTGTTTCCTGAAGCCCACGATCAGCTCCTTCATTTTGTTGACGTTGAGGGAGTGGTTATTTTCCTGGCACCACTCTAACTGGGCCTTCACCTCCTCCCTGTAGGCTGTCTCATCATTGTTGGTAATCAGGCCTCCTACTGTTGTGTCGTCTGCAAACTTGATGATTGAATTGGAGGCATGCGTGGTCATGGGTGAACAGGGAGGGCTGAGAACACACCCTTGTGGGGCCCCAGTGTTGAGGATCAGCGGAGTGGAGATGTTGTTTCCTACCCTCACCACCTGGGGGCGACCCGTCAGGAAGTCCAGGACCCAGTTGCACAGGGCAGTGTTCAGACCCAGGGCCCCAAGCTTAATAATGATGATCTTGGAGGGTACTATGGTGTTGAAGGCTGAGCTATAGTCAATGAACAGCATTCTTAAATAGGTATTCCTCTTGTCCAGATGGGATAGGGCAGTGTTCAGTGCGATGGCGATTGCATCGTCTGTGGATCTATTAGGGTGGTATGCAAATTGAAGTGGGTCTAGGGTGTCAGGTAAAGTAGAGGTGATATGATCCTTAACTAGCCTATCAAAGCACTTAATGATGACAGAAGTGAGTGCTACAGGGTGATAGTCATTTAGTTCAGTTACCTTTGCTTTCTTGAACCCAACTGCAATCCAAGTAACTTGGTTCTGCTTTCATATGAAGCACAGTGATAACACATTAATAAACAAAATATCTGACATTGTATTCCCATTTAACCTTTTCTGTGCTTTTAAATGGTTGACTACTAAATAAAAAATTAGACATTGTTTTTCAAATTGGAATTTGCTATTAGATGGTTAAAAGCATAGTGATAACACAACTAACTTTTGGCCCTTTTTGAGTGGGCGAATATAATTTGTAATCTCATTGACTGACAAACGCCTCAACCAAATATTATTCAATTATCCACATTGAAATGACATCTCTTGGGGCTACCAATTTCCATCCGTTCATAGTAGACCAACGTTTACTACACGGTTTACTGCACAGTCTCAATGAGGATTACATCCCCTCCCACACAGACCACATACTGAATATCTAGGTCAAAATAAATCACCTTGGAACAAATATGTCTTATATTTTCTGCATATCAATGTAGGTGTAGTCCACTTTGTATTTCATAGGCAGATTCTTGGTGACATAAGAGCAGAGGCCTTCTCTCAGTCGAGAAAAAAACACAGTGTATTGACTCAATGCTCCAGCAAAGACTCTTACAAAGGAAGCCATATTTTATTTATTTATTTATTTCACCTTTCTTTAACCAGGTAGGCAATTTGAGAACAAGTTCTCATTTACAATTGCGACCTGGCCAAGATGAAGCAAAGCAGTTCGACACATACAACAACACAGAGTTACACATGGAGTAAAACAAACATACAGTCAATAATACAGTAGAAAAATAAGTCTATATACAATGTGAGCAAATGAGGTGAGATAAGGGAGGTAAAGGCAAAAAAGGCCATGGTGGCAAAGTATATACAATATAGCAAGTAAAACACTGGAATGGTAGATTTGTAGTGGAAGAAAGTGCAAAGTAGAAATATAAATAATGGGGTGCAAAGGAGCAAAATAAATAGTAGGGGAAGAGGTAGTTGTTTGGGCTAAATTATAGATGGGCTATGTACAGGTGCAGTGATCTGTGAGCTGCTCTGACAGCTGGTGCTTAAAGCTAGTGAGGGAGATAAGTGTTTCCAGTTTCAGAGATTTTTGTAGTTTGTTCCAGTCATTGGCAGCAGAGAACTGGAAGGAGAGACGGCCAAAGGAGGAATTGGCTTTGGGGGTGACCAGAGAGATATACCTGCTGGAGCGCATGCTACAGGTGGGTGCTGCTATGGTGACCAGTGAGTGGAGATAAGAGGGGACTTTACCTAGCAGGGTCTTGTAGATGACCTGGAGCCAGTGGGTTTGGCGACGAGTATGAAGCGAGGGCCAGCCAACGAGAGCGTACAGGTCGCAGTGGTGGGTAGTATATGGGGCTTTGGTGACAAAACGGATGGCACTGTGATAGACTGCATCCAGTTTATTGAGTAGGGTATTGGAGGCTATTTTGTAAATGACATCGCCGAAGTCAAGGATCGGTAGGATGGTCAGTTTTACGAGGGTATGTTTGGCAGCATGAGTGAAGGATGCTTTGTTGCGAAATAGGAAGCCAATTCTAGATTTAACTTTGGATTGGAGATGTTTGATGTGAGTCTGGAAGGAGAGTTTACGGTCTAACCAGACACCTAGGTATTTGTAGTTGTTCACATATTCTAAGTCAGAACCTCCAGAGTTTTGATGCTGGACGGGCGGGCAGGTGCAGGCAGCAATCAGTTGAAGAGCATGCATTTCGTTTTATTTGTATTTAAGAGCAGTTGGAGGCCACAGAAGGAGAGTTGTATGGCATTGAAGCTGGTCCGCTTCATCTCCCGACGTCCTCAGACCTGGATGGACGTCAAATACTGACATGTATCCAAATCAAATCAAACTTTATTTGCCACATTCGCCGAATACAACAAGTGTAGACTTTACCGTGAAATGCCCTTAACCAACAGTCCAGTTCAAGAAGAAGAAAATATTTACCAATTAGGCAAAAATAAAAAGTAATAATAAAAGTAACACAATATCAATAACAATAACGAGGCTATATACAGGGGGCACCTGAACCGAGTCAGTGTGCAGGGGTACAGGCTAGTTGAGGTAATCTGTACATGTAGGTGGTGACAAAGTGACTGCATAGGTATCGCCGGCGGCGATATTTATGAATTGTTCAGCAGTCTAATGGCTTGGGGGTAGAAGCTGTTGAAGAGCCTTTTGGTCCTAGACTTGGCGCTCTGGTACCGCTTGCCGTGTGGTAGAACAGAAAACAATCTATAACTTGGGTGACTGGACTCTCTGACAATTTTATGGGCTTTTCTCTGACACCGCCTATAATATAGGTAAAGAGACTTCCGGCGCCGACAGAGACGTCCGCCTCGCTTCGCGTTCCTAGGAAACTATGCAGTATTTTGTTTTTTTATGTGTTATTTTTTACATTGTTACCCCAGTAAATATTAGGTTTTATTACATACAGTCGGGAGGAACTATTGGATATAAGAGCAACGTCAACTCACCAACATTACGACCAGAAATACGACTTTCCCGAAGCGGATCCTCTGTTTGGTCCACCACCCAGGACAATGGATCGGATCCCAGCAGGCGACACAAAACAACGGCGCCGCAGAAGGGGCAGACGGAGCGGTCTTCTGGTCAGGCTCCGTAGACGGGCACATCGCGCACTGCTCCCGAGCATACTACTTGCCAATGTCCAGTCTCTTGACAACAAGGTAGACGAAATCCGAGCAAGGGTTGCCTTCCAGACAGACATCAGAGATTGTAACGTTCTTTGTTTCACGGAAACATGGCTCACTCGGGATACGTCATCAGAGTTAGTACAGCCACCTGGCTTCTTCACGCATCGCGCCGACAGAAACAAACATCTCTCTGGCAAGAAGAAGGGCGGGAGTGTATGCCTTATGATTAACAAGACGTGGTGTGATCATAACAACATACAGGAACTCAAGTCCTTTTGTTCACCTGACCTAGAATTCCTTACAATCAAATGCCGACCGCATTATCTACCAAGAGAATTCTCTTTGATCATAATCACAGTTGTGTATATCCCGCCCCAATCAGACACATTGACGGCCCTGAAAGAACTTAATTTTACTCTATGCAAACTGGAAACCACATATCCTGAGGCTGCATTTAATGTAGCTGGGGATTTTAACAAAGCTAATCTGAAAACAAGGCTCCCTAAATTTTATCAGCATATTGAATGCGAGACCCGGGCTGGCAAAACCCTGGATCATTGTTATTCTAACTTCTGCGACGCATATAAAGCCCTCCCCCGCCCTCCTTTCGGAAAATCTGACCACGACTCCATTTTGTTGCTCCCAGCCTATAGACAGAAACTAAAACAGGAAGAACCCGTGCTCAGGTCTGTTCAACGCTGGTGCAACCAATCGGATTCCACGCTTCAAGATTGCTTCGATCACGTGGACTGGGATATGTTCCGCATAGCGTCGGACAATAACATTGATGAATATGCTGATTCAGTGAGCGAGTTTATTAGCAAGTGCATCGGTGATGTTGTACCCACAGCGTCTATTAAAACATTCCCCAACCAGAAACTGTGGATTGATGGCAGCATTCGCGCAAAACTGAAAGCGCGAACCACTGCTTTTAAACAGGGCAAGGTGACCGGAAACATGACCGAATACAAACAATACAAAGTACAAAGTGTAGCTATTCAAAATACACAAAATACAAAGTGTAGCTATTCTCTCCGCAAGGCAATCAAACAAGCTAAGCGTCAGTATAGAGACAAAGTAGAGTTGCAATCCAACGGCTCCGAAACGAGAGGTATATGGCAGGGTCTACAGTCAATCACAGACTACTAAAGGAAAACCAGCCTCGTTGCTGACCATGATGTCTTGCTCCCAGACAAACTAAACAACTTCTTTGCTCGCTTTGAGGACAACACAGTGCCATTGACACAGCCCGCTTCACTGCAGCCAACGTGAGTAAAACATTTAAAAGTGTTATTAACCCTCGCAAGGCTGCAGGCCCAGATGACTGCAGGCCCAGGCGGCTAGTGTAGCCTGCAGGCCCACACTAGCCACTTTAAACAATGCCACTTTATATAATGTTTACATACCCTACATTACTCATCTCATATGTATATACTGTACTCTATACCATCTACTGCATCTTGCCTATGCCGTTTGGCCATTGCTCATTCATATATTTTTATGTACATATTCTTATTCATTCTTTTACACTTGTGTGTATAAGGTAGTTGTTATGAAATTGTTAGGTTAGATTACTTGTTAGATATGACTGCATGGTCGGAACTAGAAGCACAAGCATTTAGCTCCACTCACATTAACCTGTTTAGGATAGGGGGCAGTATTTTCACGGACGGATTAAAAAACGTACCCGATTTAATCTGGTTATTACTCCTGCCCAGAAACTAGAATATGCATATAATTGAATGCACTCCCAGGACTTCTACTTCAATAACAAATGTTGGTTTGGTCCCAAATAATCCATCGTTATATCCGAATAGCGTCGTTTTGTCCGTGCGTTCCAGAAACTATCCGAAATGGTAAATAACGGTCGCACGCATGGCGCATTTCGTGACAAAAAAATTCTAAATATTCCTTTACCGTACTTCGAAGCATGTCAACCGCTGTTTAAAATCAATTTTTATGCCATTTTTCTCGTAGAAAAGCGATAATATTCCGACCGGGAATCTCCTTTTCGGCAAACAGAGGAAAAAATCACAAAGACGGGGGCGGCCAGGTCACGCGCCTAAGCCCACAGTCCCTTGATCGGCCACTTGAGAAAGGCGATAATGTGTTTCAGCCTGGGGCTGGGATGACGACATTCTGTTTTTTCCCGGGCTCTGAGCGCCCATGGACGACGTAGGAAGTGTCACGTTAGAGCAGAGATCCTTTGTAAAAGATAGAGATGGCAAAGAAGTTCCAGAAATGGTCAGACAGGCCACTTCCTGTAAAGGAATCTCTCAGGTTTTGACCTGCCATTTGAGTTCTGTTATACTCACAGACACCATTCAAACAGTTTTAGAAACTTTAGGGTGTTTTCTATCCATATATAATAAGTATATGCATATTCTAGTTACTGGGTAGGATTAGTAACCAGATTAAATCGGGTACGTTTTTTATCCAGCCGTGAAAATACTGCCCCCTAGCCCCAACAGGTTATCGCTATTTTACGAGAAAAATCGCATAAAAAAATATTTTCAACAGCGTTTGACATGCTTCAAAGTACGGTAATGGAATATTTTGAATTTTTTTGTCACGATATGCGCCGGTGCATCACCCTTCGGATAGTGTCTTGAACGCAAGAACAAACGCAGCTATTTGGATATAACTATGGATTATTTTGAACCAAAACAACATTGAGTGATGAAGTAGAAGTCCTGGGAGTGCATTCTGATGAAGAACAGCAAAGGTAATCCAATTTTTCTTATAGTAAATCTGAGTTTGGTGAGTGCCAAACTTGGTGGGTGTCAAAATAGCTAGCCATGATGGTCGAGCTATCTACTCAGAATATTGCAAAATGTGCTTTCACCGAAAAGCTATTTTAAAATCGGACACCGCGATTGCATAAAGGAGTTCTGTATCTATAATTCTTAAAATAATTATGTTTTTGTGAACGTTTATCGTGAGTAATTTAGTAAATTCACCGGAAGTTTCGGTGGGTATGCTAGTTCTGAACGTCACATGCTAATGTAAAAAGCTGGTTTTTGATATAAATATGAACTTGATTGAACAAAACATGCATGTATTGTATAACATAATGTCCTAGGAGTGTCATCTGATGAAGATCATCAAAGGTTAGTGCTGCATTTAGCTAAGGTTTTGTTTTTTGTGACATTATATGCTAGCTTGAAAAATGGGTGTCTGATTATTTCTGGCTGGGTACTCTCCTGACATAATCTAATGTTTTGCTTTCGTTGTAAAGCCTTTTTGAAATCAGACAATGTGGTTAGATAAAGGAGAGTCTTGTCTTTAAAATGGTGTAAAATAGTCATATGTTTGAAAAATTTTAGTTTTGGGATTTTTGAGGAGTTTGTAATTCGTGCCACGCCCTATCATTGGATATTGGAGCGGTGTTCCGCTAGCGGAACATCTAGATGTAAGAGGTTAACATCTGCTAACCATGTGAATGTGGCAAATAACATTTGATTTGTTTTGATTTAGGTACTGGATGGCAGGAAGCTTGACCCCCGTGATGCACTGGGCTGTTCGCACTACCCTCTGTAGCGCCTTACGGTCAGATGCCGAGCTTACGGTAAGTTGCCATACCAGGCGGTGATGCAACCGGTCAGGATGCTCTCGATGGTGCAGCTGTAGAACCAAATCTTTTCAGTCTCCTGAGGGGGAAAAGGTTTTGTTGTGCCCTCTTCATGACTGTCTTGGTATGTTTGGACCATGATAGTTTGTTGTTGATTTGGACACCAAGGAACTTGAAACTCTCAACCTGCTCCGCTACAGCCCCATCGATGTTAATGGGATCCTGTTTGGCCCGCCTTTTTCTGTAGTCCATGATCAGCTCATTGAGGGAGAGGTTGTTGTCCTGGCACTACACTGCCAGTTCTCTGACCTCCTCCCTATAGGATGTTACATTGTTGTCGGTGATCAGGCCTACCACTGTTGTGTCGTCAGCAAACTTAATGATGGTGTTGGAGTCGTGTTTGGCCACGCAGTTGTGGGTGAACAGGGAATACAGGAGGACACTAAGTACACATCCCTGAGGGTCCCCAGTGTTAAGGATTAGCGTGGCAGACGTGTTGTTGCCTACTCTTACCACCTGGGGGCGGCCCGTCAGGAAGTCCAGGATCAAGTTGCAGAGGGAGGTGTTTAGTCCCAGGGTCCTTAGCTTAGTGATGAGCTTCGTGGGCACTATGGTGTTGAACGCTGAGCTGTAGTCGATGAACAGCATTCTCACATTGATGTTCCTTTTGTCCAGGTGAGAAATGGTGGTGAGGAGTGCGATTTAGATTGCGTCATCTGTCGATCTGTTGGGGCGGTATGCGAATTGGAGTGGGTCTAGGGTGTCCGGGAAGATACTGTTGATGTGAGCCATGACCAGCCTTTCAAAGCACTTCATGGCTACCGACGTGAGTGCCACGGGGTGGTAATCATTTGAACAGGTTAACTTCACTTCCTTGGGCACAGGGACTATGGTGGTCTGCTTGAAACATGTAGATATTACAGACTCGGTCAGGAAGAGGTTGAAAATGTCAGTGAAGACACTTGACAGTTGGTCCGCACATGCTTTGAGTACACGTCCTGTGAATGTTGACCTGTTTAAAGGTTTTGTTCACATCAGCTACCGAGACTGTAATCACAGTCATCCAGAACAGCTGGTGCTCTCATCCATGCTTCAGTGTTGCTTGCGTCAAAGCAAGCATAAAAGGCATTTAGGTCACTGGGCAGCTCGCATCTGAGTTTCCCTTTGTGGTCCGTAATAGTTTTCAATCCCTGCCACATCCGACGAGCGTCAGAGCCGGTGTAGTAGGATTCAATCTTAGTGCTGTATTGACGCTTTGCTGGTTTAATGGTTCATCTGAGGGCATAGCGGGATTTCTTATAAGCGTCCGTATTAGTCTCCCGCTCCTTGAAAGCGGCAGCTCTAGCCTTTAGTTTGATCCGGATTTTTCCTGTAATCCATGGCTTCTGGTTGGGATATGATGTACAGTCACTGTGGGGACGGCGCCATAGATGCACTTATTGATGAAGCCGATGACTGAGGTGGTATACTCCTCAATGCCATTGGATCAATCCCGGAACATATTCCAGTCTGTGCTAGAAAAACAGTCCTGAAGTGACAATTTCCTGATTGAGCGAGTGACTGGTACTTTCTGCTTTAGTTTTTGCTTGTAAGCAGGAATCAGGAGGATAGAATTGTGGTCAGATTTGCCAAATGGAGGGCGTGGGAGAGCTTTGTATGCATCTCTATGTGTGGAGTAAAGGTGGTCTAGGATTTTTTTCCCTGGTTGCACATGTGACATGCTGGTAGACATTTGGTAAAACTGATTTAAGTTTGCCTGCATTAAAGTCCACTAGGAGCGCCACTTCTGGGTGAACGTTTTCTTCTTTGCTTATGGCCATATAGAGTTGGTTGAGAGTGGTCTTAATGCCAGCTTCGCTTTGTGGTGGTAAACAGACAGCTACGAATAATACAGATGAGAACTCTCTTTGTAGATAGTGTGGTCGACAGCTTATCATAAGGTGAGTAATACCTCGAGAATTATTTAATATTAGCCATTGCACACCAGCTGTTATTGACAAAAAGACACACACCCCCACGACTCGTCTTACCAGAGGTAGCGTCTCTGTTCTGCCGGTGCATGGAAAATCCCGCCAGCTCTATATTGTCCGTTTCTTCATTCAGCCACGTCTCTGTGAAACATAAGATGTTAGAGTTTTAAATGTCCCGTTGGTAGGATAATCTTAATAGTAGGTCATAAATTTTGTTTTCTAACGATGGCACGTTAGCAAGGAAAATGGAAGGCATTGGGAGTTTACTCGCTCGCTTCCGGATTCTCAGAAGGATCCCCAATCTGCGTCCCCTTTTCCGGCGTCTTTTCTTCACGCAAGGCGAGGATCTGGGCCTGTTCCAGTGAAAGCAGGATATCCTTCTCGTCAGACTTGTTAAAGGAAAAAGTTGCTTCCAGTCCGCGGTGAGTAATAGTTTTTCTGATATCCAGAAGTTCTTTTCATTCATAAGAGACAGCAGCAGCAACATTATGTACACAATATTGTTAAAAAATAACTTAAATAAAACGCAATAAAAATTACTAAATTGCGCAATTGGTTGGGAGAGTGTAAAACGTCAGCCATATTCTTCGGGCACCATCTTTCACAAATCACGGGTGACCTGCCTGATAAAACATCCCATTTGAGTTACCTACTGTATATATTAATCTCTGTTAACCTCTCTAGGGCCGGCGGGACGAAATCGTCCCACCTACGTAACAGCCAGTGGAATCCTGTGGCGCGTTATTCAAATACCTTAGAAATGCTATTACTTCAATTTCTCAAACATATGACTATTTTACAGCATTTTAAAGACAAGACTCTCGTTAATCTAACCACACTGTCCGATTTCAAAAAGGCCCTACAACGAAAGCAAAACATTAGATTATGTCAGCAGAGTACCCAGCCAGAAATAATCAGACACCCATTTTTCAAGCTAGCATATAATGTCACAAAAACCCAGAAGACAGCTAAATGCAGCACTAACCTTTGATGATCTTCATCAGATGACACACCTAGGACATTATGTTATACAATACATGCATGTTTTGTTCAATCAAGTTCATATTTATATCAAAAACCAGCTTTTTACATTAGCATGTGATGTTCAGAACTAGCATACCCCCCGGCAAACTTCCGGTGAATTTACTAAATTACTCACGATAAACGTTCACAAAAAGCATAACAATTATTTTAAGAATTATAGATAAAGATCTCCTCTATGCACTCGATATGTCCAATTTTAAAATAGCTTTTCGGTGAAAGCACATTTTGCAATATTCTCAGTAGATAGCCCGGCATCACAGGGCTAGCTATTTAGACACCCAGCAAGTTTAGCACTCACCAAAGTCAGATTTACTATAAGAAAAATGTTATTACCTTTGGTGTTCTTCGTCAGAATGCACTCCCAGGACTTCTACTTCAATAACAAATGTTGGTTTGGTTCAAAATAATCCATAGTTATATCCAAATAGCGGCGTTTTGTTCGTGCGTTCAAGACACTATCCGAAAGGGTAAATAAGGGTTACGAGCATGGCGCATTTCATGACCAAAAAATTCGAAATATTCCATTACCGTACCTCGAAGCATGTCAACCGCTGTTTAAAATCAATTTTTATGCCATTTTTCTCGTAAAAAAGCGATAATATTCCGACCGGGAATCTGCATTTAGGTAAACAGACGAAAGAAAATAAAGCACGGGGTCGACTCGTGCACGCGCCTAAGCCCATTGTCCTCTGATCGGCCACTTACCAAAAGCGATAATGTGTTTCAGCCAGAGGCTGCCTCGATATCGTTCAGCTTTTTCCCGGGCTCTGAGAGCCTATGGGAGCCGTAGGAAGTGTCACGTTAGAGCAAAGATCCTCAGTCTTCAATAAAAAGAGCCCAGATGAACAACAATTTGTCACACAGGCCACTTCCCATATAGAATCCTCTCAGGTTTTTGCCTGCCATATGAGTTCTGTTATACTCACAGACACCATTCAAACAGTTTTAGAAACTTTAGAGTGTTTTCCATCCAAAGCCAATAATTATATGCATATTCTAGTTACTGGGCAGGAGTAATAACCAGATTAAATCGGGTACGTTTTTTTATCCGGCCATGTCAATACTGCCCCCTTGCCCTAACAGGCTAACCCAGAAGAAAAATCTTGCCTAATTTGGTCAGCTACATTACCCATGTAGGTATTGAACCAGGTGAGTGGGACAAAAATAGAAGCTGTTGATGTTTATGGAAGCTTTTTACACATGTTCAGCTGGTGTGTGTGTGTGTGTGTGTGTGGTGTGTGTGTGTGTGTGTGTGTGTGTGTGTGTGTGTGTGTGTGTGTGTGTGTGTGTGTGTGTGTGTGTGTGTGTGTGTGTGTGTGTCCACAGTGTGTTCTGCTTTCTCGTCTATGTCAGACGTGTCATTGGATAGAACACTCGTCTCTGACACACTCAGGGAACTTCCTGACCCAGATCTGTCTCTTCTGCACACCCAACAGAGCGAGCAGCAGACACACTCACACACACGGCTGAGATGTGGGTCATTGACAAGATGTCAGGTGAGGACTGAAGAACCCAGGTGATACAGAGGGGCAGTGAACCTTCACTGTGGCATTCGCCTCAAGACGGGAAGCCATTGGGAAACAAGGTTGGATGACTTACACAAACAGGCTCAGACATGCACACTCAAATGTGGACACACAAACATTTCTTTTAATGCTGTTTTGCGACTGCTTTGTCAATCCTGAGCATTTCTGTGGTCTGAATGGCAGAGAAGGAGATACAATTAATTCATACAGCCTTCAGAAGATTTTGAAGTCAACTTGTCTCAATGCAGTTCAATTTGTGTAGTTCTTTTCACAAAGTCATTGCTCAGCTGGCCCTTTGAGAGGAAGCCAAGAGCTTAACCCTCCAATAAATACATACGCCATTTATATATATATATATATATATATATATATATATACACTACCGTTCAAAAGTTTGGGGCCACTTGGAAATGTCCTTGTTTTTTTAAAGAAAAGCACATTTTGTTGTCCATCAAAATACCATCAAACTGATCAGAAATACAGTGTAGACATTGTTAATGTTGTAAATTACTAGTGTAGCTGGAAACGGCAGATTTTTTAATGGAATATCTACATAGGCATACAGAGGCCCATTATCAGCAACCAACACTCCTGTGTTCCAATGGCACGTTGTGTTAGCTAATCCAAGTTTATAATTTTAAAAGGCTAATTGATCATTAGAAAACCCTTTTGCAATTATGTTAGCACAGCTGAAAACTGTTGTTTTAATTAAAGAAGCAATGAAACTGGCCTTCTTTAGACTAGTTGAGTATTTGGAGCATCAGCATTTGTGGGTTAAATTACAAGCTCAAAATGGCTAGAAACAAATAACTTTTTTCTGAAAATTGTCAGTCTATACTTGTTCTGAGAAATGAAGGCTATTCCATGTGAGAAATTGCAAAGAAACGGAAGATTTTGTACAACGCTGTGTACTACTCCCTTCACAGAACAGCGCAAACTGTCTCTAACCAGAATAGAAAGAGGAGTGGGAGGCCCCGGTGCACAACTGAGCAAGAGGACAAGTACATTAGAATGTCTAGTTTGAGAAACAGACACCTCACAAGTCCTCAACTGGCAGCTTCTTTAAATAGTACCCGCAAATCACCAGTCTCAATGTCGACAGTGAAGAGGCGACTCCGGGATGCTGGCCTTCTAGGCAGAGTTGCAAAGAATAAGCCATATCTCAGACTGGCCCAAAAAAAAGTAAAATATTAGATGTGCAAAAGACCACAGACACTGGACAGAGGAACTCTGCCTAGAAGGCCAGCATCCCGGAATCGCCTCTTCAGTGTTGACATTGAGACTGGTGTTTTGTGGGTAATCAAACCCACAAATTCTGATGCTCCAGATACTCAACTTGTCTAAAGAAGGTCAGTTTTATTGCTTCTTTAATTAGGACAACAGGTTTCAGCTGTGCTAACATACTTGCAAAAGGCTTTGCTAATGATCAATTAGCCTTTTAAAATGATAAATTTGGATTAGCTAACGTAACGTGCCATTGGAACACAGGAGTGATTGATGGTTGCTGATAATGGACCTCTGTGCGCCTATGTAGATATTCCATAAAAAATCTGACTTTTCCAGCTACAACAGTCATTTACAACATTAACAATGTCTATCCTGTATTTCTGATCAATTTGATGTTATTTTAACATACAACAAAAAAAAATCTTTCAAAAACAAGGACATTTCTAAGTGACTCCAAACTTTTGAACGTTAGTGTATGTATACATGTTCATTACATTTAGCAGATGCTTTTATCAAAGCAATTTTTGATTTATTTAACCTTTATTTAACCAGGAAGGGCTCATTGAGATTTAAAATCTCTTTTTCAAGAGCGTCCTGGCCAAGATAGGCAGCGCCAAGTCATTACAAAAAATTACAGACAACAACATGAAAAACTACAAGTAATCTAGTAAAAACCATAGAATTCACAAGAGTATAACAAAATCAAAAACAGCAAATTAAAAACATTGACAGGTCAGGGAATCAGACTCAAGATCATTCATCAGTGATTTAAAAATACCAATCGGGACAAGTTCTTCCAGTTTAAAAGTATTTTGTAAGGCGTTCCAAGACGATGGCGCAGAGTACATAAAAGCCCTTTTACCAAATTCAGTTCGGACATTTGGAAGTTAGCAGGATAAAGTCCAGCGAACGAAGAGAGTACCCACCACATTTCTGAACAATAAAAATGCCCAAATAAAAAGGTAGTAAACCCAAAATGGCTTTGTAAATAAAAGTATACCAGTGACTGAGCCTACGAGTGACTAGAGAAGGCCAGCCAACCCTGGTATACAAAGTGCAGTGGTGCGTAAGGGTTTTGCAGTTTAAAATTGGGTTTTGCAGGTGTCAATTGATCTCAAACACTGAGCGGAAGCATTCATATATAAAATATCCCCATAGTCTAGTAAAGGCATAAATGTAGCTGATACTAGCCTCCTTCTGGCTTCAAAAGAAAAACAAGCCTTATTCCTAAAATAAAATCCTAATTTCAGCTTCAGTTTTTTTGTAAATTGTTGAATATGCATTTTAAAAGAGAGGCCATCATCAATCAAAATTCCAAGATATTTATATGAGGTTACAACCTCAATCTCCTTGCCCTGACAGGAAGTAATAGGTGAAAGGTTCAGAGGTCTATTTCTTGCTTTAGAAAACACCATTAGTTTAGTTTTGTCAGTATTGAGGATAAGCTTCAATTGACACAAGGTATGTTGACCAGTATAAAAACCAGTTTGCAAGTTCTGGGAAGCTTTTGTAAGAGATGAGGCACAACAGTAAATAACAGTATCATCAGCATAAAAATGAAGTTGCGCATTTTGGACATTTTTGTCTAAATTATTTATATAAATAGTGAATAAGAGAGGAGCAAGTACAGAGCCTTGGGGCACACCACTACAGACAGACAATTTAACAGACCTAAGCCCATCAAATTGAGTGCACTGAGTTCTATCAGACGGATAGTTAACAAACCATGCAACTGCATGCTCTGAAAGACCTACACTCATGCGTGCATACATTTTATATATATGGGTGGTCCCGGGAATCGAACCCACTATCCTGGCATTAAAAGTGCCATGCTCTACCAACTGAGCTACAGTAGAAAAGCCAGGAGCATCTGTGACAGTAGTAAAGAAGGACTCTCATTGATTGAAAGAATAGGAATAGACCTTGAGAGGTAACATTATTGCCATTGTGACAGTTAGTCCTGAGCACACAATACTTAACAGTAGGAGACTTCAGTATCATCATTGTCATCATCATCATCATACTCTTCATCATCGTCATCATCCTCATTATCATCTTCGTCATCTTCATCATCATGAACATCATTATTATTCTGCAGTCGTACTCTGGTTTTTAGGCTCAGTTCCTTCATATTTATAATTTCACTACAGGGAATATGGTTATATTACATTTTCATGCATTGTGTACTTACCCCCGGCGTTTGGGATCGCTTTTGCTTTTCATTGTTTCAACCATCATGCATATTTAACCCTAATTATATGTTATGAATATTTGATTGAATGCATATCAATTATCCTGCATATGCAATAAGTATCTGTTGAATAAGGGTTATGTATATGCATGTAAAACTGTACCGTCTCACTCGACTTAATGATAGCTGGCTGTCCATTTCTAATAGATCTCAATACACTCCTCTCTCCTGCACTCTCTTTCTTTTCTGTCTCTTTCTCTCTCCCTCTCTCTCTCTATCTGTCATTCTCTCCCACTCACCGTCTCTCTCTCGCTCTCGCTGTCATTTGCCCCACTCACCGTCTCTCTCTCTCTCTCGCTCTCTGCCTCTGCCACAACAATGACTGTTATTACCTCTATCAAAAGCCGCTCTGAGCTTCATTCATGGCTGTGAAAATCTACTCTATGGTGTAGGCCTCTTTATCTGCTGTGGCGTGGGACTGTATGTGCATATGTGTGTGTATATCTTTATGGCCTTATCTAAAATAAGGCTTTCCCTCCCTTTCTTCCCCATCCCATTCTCCCTCCATCCCTTCTTCTCTCCTTCCCTTCCTCCTCCACTTTCCTGTGATGTGGGCGGAGAGGGAGCGAGAGAGAGAGAGAGAGAGAGAGAGAGAGAGAGAGAGAGAGAGAGAGAGAGAGAGAGAGAGAGAGAAGGAATTAAGAAGTGACCTATATAGGAAGTTGTTCCCAGCCCCATCCAGCTCCAGCTGCCTGCTGCATTTCAAGAAGGCTCCTATGAATAATGCAGGGGATAACTCAACACCGCTGCCTTCAATAAATCCATCCTCAATGAGTGTTGATGACAGTGGGGCTGTACGTGTGTGTGTGTGTATGTGTGTGTGTGTGCGAGTGAGTGTGTGTGTGTGTATCTGTGACTCTGTGTGTCTGTAAGGTGTATGGAGACGTGGAGCAGTGTCATTGCCCCGGGTGCAGTCAAGGTAGCCCTAGGTGATAACTGAGACTTTGAAAAGTACATGAAAGCTCTAGGAACAGCGGGGGACGGACAGTGTGTGGGGGGGACCTTGGGGTGTTATTGGAAGGAGGATACATTGATCCACTTTTCAGGGGATGTTTGCTAGTTTGAAACTGACCCTACCCAGAGACTCCCAAGCAGCAGACGTAGAGGGCCACGGCTGGTACACACGTGTCACTGCCCAGACAGATGTTACCAGCAGAGGTGGGCCATCTACTGTCTGCCATCTCCCTGGCCATGATGAATGACAACAGCATGTCCACCATCACACCAGTAAGCCACAGCAAGCCCACACAACTTCTGGAGTATTGGCTCTGGTACTGTAGGAAAAGGACAGTGCCATGTGCTAGAAGTCCAGATGTCAATTTCAAGATGGTTTTGTGATGATTTTCTTTTATGTAAAGTTTTAGAAGTGGAACATAGCCTGTTGGGTATTTGTATACAGTCAGCTTTGCAGGACTAAATGATAGTCTACTGTATTTATTTCAACATGAGCCTGTGTGTCTGTGTATTTGTGGACACTGTATTCGTCTGGACACATTTCTACTGCGATTTCTGCATGGTGTTCAGTATGCCAGAGCCTAGGTTTTCACACAGGGTTCAGAGGACAGAATGAGCTTATGACTGAGCCTCAGCCCACCCTATACAGCACAGGATTTGATAATCATGCTAATGTTTGATCCAGATAAGATGTGTATTGGTGAATATGGACTGCACAAACACTTGAAGTCGGAAGTTTACATACACTTAGGTTGGAGTCATTAAAACTCGTTTTTCAAACACTCCATACATTTCTTGTTAACAAACTATAGTTTTGGCAAGTCGGTTAGGACATCTACTTTGTGCATGACACAAGTAATTTTTCCAACATTTGTTTACAGACAGATTATTTCACTTATAATTAACTGTATCACAATTCCAGTGGGTCAGATGTTTACATACACTAACTTGACTGTGCCTTTAAACAGCTTGAAAATTCACGAAAATGATGTCATGGCTTTAGAAGCTTCTGATAGGCTAATTGACATAATTTTTGTCAGTTGGAGGTGCACCCGTGGATGTATTTCAAGGCCTACCTTCAAACTCAGTGCCTCTTTGCTTGACATCATGGGAAAATCAAAAGATATCTGCCAAGACCTCCGAAAAAAATTGTAGACCTCCACAAGTCTGGTTCATCCTTGGGAGCAATTTCCAAACGCCTGAAGGTACCACGTTTATCTGTACAAACAAATAGTACTCAAGTATAAACACCATGGGACCACGCAGCCGTCATACCACTCAGGAAGGAGACGCGTTCTGTCTCCTAGAGATGAACGTACTATTGGTGCGAAAAGTGCAAATTAATCCCAGAACAACAGCAAAGGACCTTGTGAAGATTCTGGAGGAAACAGGTTCAAAAGTATCTATATCCACAGTAAAACGAGTCCTATATCGACATAACCTGAAAGGCCGCTCAGCAAGGAAGAAGCGAATGCTCCAAAACCGCCATAAAAAAGCCAGACAACGGTTTGCAACTGCACATGGGGACAAAGATTGTACTTTTTGGAGAAATGTCCTCTGGTCTGATGAAACAGAAATAGAACTGCTTGGCCATAATGACCATTGTTATGTTTGGAGCAAAAAGGGGGAGGCTTGCAAGCCGAAGAACACCATCCCAAACATAAAGCACGTGGGTGGCAGCATCATGTTGTGGTGGTACTTTGCTGCAGGAGGGACTGGTGCACTTTACAAAATAGATGGCATCATGAGGAGGGACAATTATGTGGATATATTGAAGCAACATCTCAAGACATCAGTCAGGAAGTTAAAGCTTGGTTGCAAATGGGTCTTCCAAATGGACAATGACCCCAAGCATACTTCCAAAGTTGTGGCAAAATGGTTTAAGGACAACAAAGTCAAGGTATTGGAGTGGCCATCACAAAGCCCTGACCTCAATCCTATAGAAAATTTGTGGGCAGAACTGGAAAAAGCGTGTGCGAGCAAGGCCTACAAAACCTGACTCAGTTATACCAGCTCTCTCAGGAGGAATGGGCCAAAATTCACCCAACTTGTTGTGGGAAGCTTGTGGAAGGCTACCCAAAACTTTGACCCAAGTTAAACAATTTAAAGGCGATGCTACCAAATACTATTTGAGTGTATGTAAACTTCTGACCCACTGGGAACGTGATGAAAAGAATAAAAGCTGAAATAAATCATTCTTTCTACTATTATTCTGACATTTCACATTCTTCAAATAAAGTGGTGATCCTAACTGACCTAAGACAGGGATTTTTTTTCTCAGATTAAATGTAAGGAATTGTGAAAAACTGGGTTTAAATGTATTTGGCTAAGGTGTATGTAAACTTCCGACTTCAACTGTATGCAAAGGCCTTCCATAGTGGTGCTGGACTCATTCATGGAGAATGTACGGGGGATATTTAAATGGTAGGTAGGGGAAGTTGGGTAAATCTGATGTTTTTTTTGTTCGCGGATATGAAAATATCTCAGTTTTTCCGAAACAAGCAGGGGTTTGTGACCAACAGCTTAATAGAATGACTATTCAAATTTGTTTAAAACTGGAAATTGGAATGGAAAACTAACTACCTAAGGAGGTTTGTTTTAAGTGCTTTGCTAATAGGGTCAAGGCATTGTTTGGGGCAGTTCAAACCATGGTGTCTGTAGTGACACCTCAAGCACAGATGCAGTGCTTAGACCGCTGCGCCACTCGGGAGCTCGGATTATGTCATGCTACAGAATATACTATCTCTTCTTACAGTGGAGCTGAATGTGAATATGATGGTGTTCCGATGTTAGTCGTCTCCTATGCAAATTGCATCGTCATGCAAGCACCATGGTAATTAAAGGATGGATGGAGATTGGTGGGTTTCTCACGGCTTACTGCACACGGCGTCTGCTCTGTCCCTACATCCTCTGCATCCCTCCCTCAGCCTTCCTCGCTCAGCCCTCCTCCCTCGCTCCTCAGCCCCCCTTGCTCCTCAGCCTTTTGGGTAGGAGAGGGAGGGAAAACCCCTCCTTCCTCTCAACCTCTGGGTGAATATTCAGCACTCTGAAAAGCCTGGTTAAAGCAGCTTGTTGCTAAGGAGATAACACACACAGACTTCTGCTTTCCCCTCCTCCCATCTGATCACTATAGGCAACTGTACAATAGTCTGCCATGTCTATCTATCTATCTCTGTCTGTGGTCAGAGTAGGGCTCATTCACAATACATCTAACTGCAGACACAGTAATGACTATATAGCTGGAAAAAGAGTTGAGTTGAGTCACTAGAGTGGCAAAGCAGACATCCGCTAGTAATGACCTCTAAACAAGCAGGATAACAGGATCTCACCAGCTGTGGATATGATACCCAGTCCTCAACACCTGTAGAAATGGCAGCCAGACACATATAATGTGTTGATGTGACATTTACACATATCTCTATAACGATGGCCGCTATTACACAACTTGTTGCGATGGTTTTATTCAGACGTCCATATTGTTTTGTGTAAGTATGTGAAGACGTTTACTTGACTGAGATGTTTGATGAGGTACAGATGTAGGATCTTCATTTGATCACCCTGTTGCAGGAGAACATTCCTGAAATTTGAGGTTTAAAACGGCTTCTGAAATGTGTAATTTCCACTTTGAAATTTCAGGCTTGATTTTCCCTTAGGAAAAATGGATCAACCCCTACAAACATTTCCATTAATTATAATCCACATAATAATTCACATTTCTTGTTGCTGCAGGATTATTTTCCTGGTGTAGAAAACTGACCAAAAGTAAGATATGTAGGCAACTGGTAAGGAAAGCTATTGATTCACACCACTCTCTGAGGGCCTCTTTAAGATCCTCCTATAAACAGAGATAAACCTTCTATAGACAGCATCTTGTTAACACAGCACACTAACTGGCTAATGGCTGATGATTTAGGGAACGCTCATAGTTATTTATCACTCCTAACTCTTCTTATTAAAAGCTGGACTTGGAACTGAAGGACTCTCTAAATTAGCTCTCAAAGAGGCAGGCCCTGCTATTTGATAAGTGTATGCAGTCATAAAAGAAGTGTGAATGTATCTCTATGTCAATGATTGTACGCTTTACCTGGCAATTGGGTGGTCCCTCATCTCTTATAGTAAGTGAATTCAACCTTTCCTTGAAGAAAAAGTCAAATATTTTCAGAAGTGCATCTTCAATATTGGCAATCTCTTCTACCTGTAACTCAGAATAAGTTCTCATTTCCCACCACATGAAAACCATCAGAGACATTAGTAGTAGAACCTGGCCATAATGTAAAATGGTATACCCCATACTGTTATGGATATTCTCATTCATTAGGCAATCTAAAATGACGCCTGCTTCTCCAGCGAAGGTGGTGTCCATTTGCAGCTTCTATCATGGATTGGGAACAGCAACAGCTCTCTCTCTCTCTCTCGCTCTCTCTCTCCCTCTCTCTCTCTCACACACACACACACACACACACACACACACACACACACACACACACACACACACACACACACACACACACACACACACGTTAATGATGTTGTGCTGGGATGGATGACATGATGTGATGACCCTCTATAGGGTGGTAGTAATGGAACACCACTCTAATGGTCTTCACACATAACATCCGGAGTGGACAGGAGATGGTCACAGCTATAATACCATCATGACCTGTGGATGGTGATTCTCTCACTATAATTCGGTCAGGCTGGGCTGGTTTCTGTAGTAATAGGTCACCCTCTGACCCTTGACCCTAACCTCACACCCCTCACACTGCTCAGAGGTAGATAGATGGTGGTGATACATGTAGTTTTATCTCCCTGGAGACTGGCTGTATATGCTGATGGAAGGTGGGACAGGTCACTGCTGTTGATATTGTCACTGTATCTCCCTGTTACTCCTGCTATACTGTGCCTTCAGCAAGTATTCACACCTCTTGACTTTTTCCACATTTTGTTGAGATTAATTCACCTTTCAGCAGGACAATAACCTAAAACACAAGGCCAAATCTACACTGGAGTTGCTTACCAAGAAGACAGTGAATGTTCCTGAGTGGCCCGAGTTACAATTTTGACTTAAATCTGCTTGAAAATCTATGGCAGAACCTGAAAATGGTTGTCTAGCAATGATCAAAAAACAATTTGACAGAGCTTGAAGAATTTTGTAAAGAATAATGGGAAAATATTGTACAATACAGGTGTGCAAAGGTCTTAGAGACTTACCCAGAAAGATTCACAGCTGTAGTCGCTGCCAAAGGTGCTTCTACAAAGTATTGACTTAGGATTGTGAATACTTACATTACTGTTCAAAAGTTTGAGGTCACTTAAAAATGTCCTTGTTTTGGAAAGAAAAGCACATTTTATGTCCATTAAAATAACATCAAAATGATCAGAAATACAGTATAGACATTGTTAATGTTGTAAATGACTATTGTTGCTGGAAACGACAGATTTTTTATGGAATATCTACATAGGCGTACGGAAGCCCATTATCAGCAACCATCACTCCTGTGTTCAAATGGCACGTTGTGTTAGCTAATTTAGCATTTTAAAAGGCTAATAGATCATTAGAAAACCCTTTTGCAATTATGTTAGCACAGTTGAAAACTGTGGTTCTGATTAAAGAAACAATAAAACTGGCCTTCTTTAGACTAGTTGAGTATCTGGAGATTCAGCATTTGTGGGTTCGATTACAGAGTTCCTTTGAACAGAGTTCCTCTGTTCCTCTGTCCAGTGTCTGTGTTATTTTGCCCATCTTAATATTTTATTTTTATTGGCTAGTCTGAGATATGGCTTATTCTTTGCAACTCTCCCTAGAAGGCCAGCATCCCGGAGTCGCCTTTTCACTGTTGACATTGAGACTGGTGTTTTGCGGGTACTATATAATGAAGCTGCCAGTTGAGGACTTGTGAGATGTCTGTTTCTCAAACTAGACACTCTAATGTACTTGTCCCCTTGCTCAGTTGTGCACCGAGGCCTCCCACTCCTCTTTCTATTCTGGTTAGAGCCAGTTTGTGCTGTTCTGTGAAGGGAATAGTACACAGCGTTGTACAAGATCTTCATTTTCTTGTCAATTTCTCACATGGAATAGCCTTGATTTCTCAGAACAAGAATAGACTGACGAGTTCCTCAAGAAATTTGAGCCTGTAATCGAACCCACAAATGCTGATGCTCCAGATACTCAACTAGTCTAAAGAAGGCCAGTTTTATTGCTTCTTTAATCTGAACAACAGTTTTTAGCTGTGTTAACATAATTTCAAAAGGGTTTTCTAATGATCAATTAGACTTTTAAAATGATAAACTTGGATTAGCTAACACAACGTGTCATTGGAACACAGGAGTGATGGTTGCTGATAATGGGCTTCTGTACGCCTATGTAGATACTCCATAAAAAATCTGCCGTTTCCAGCTACAACAGTCATTTACAACATTAACATTTTTTGCTTTTCTTTCAAAACAAGGACATTTTTAAGTGACCCAAACTTTTGAATAGTATTGTATGTATATTAGATATTTCTGTATTTCATTTTCAATACATTTGCAAAAATGTCATTTTTTTTCCTTCTCACCTTGTGATAATGGGGTATTGTGTATAGATGGGTGACAAAACCATCCGAATGCAGGCTGTAACACAACAAAATGTGGAAAAGGTCAAGGTGTCTGAATACTTTCTGAAGGTACTGTATAACCTCACCCTGCTCTGTTTACCAAACCCATCCTGAATGGATGTGTTACTGGAATGCAGTAGGTGAGTCCCTATTACAAGACATACACAATACTCATTAAGGGGATATTAATCAAATTATCCAATTATCCTTTGATCTCATATGACAACAGGGAGCCCTTATAGCCCACATAATAACCAATAATATAAACTGTGTGGTTCAAGCTCTGAATGCTGATTGGCTGACAGCTGTGGTATATCAGACCGTATACTACGGGTATGACAAAACATGTATTTTTACAGCTTTAATTACATTGGTAACCAGTTTATAATAGCAATAAGGAACCTCAGGGATTTGTGTTATATGGCCAATACACCATGGCTGAGTTCCGTTTGCAGCCACTATATACCACACCCCCTCGGGCCTTGTTGCTTATGTATAGCCTATAGTATACTGTAAACGTATGCATTCATGTATAATGCCAGTTGAACGTCCTGTAGCCTTGACAACATTATACAGTATAACGATGCTATAAGCCAATGGTTCTCAATCCAGGTCCTGAGGACCCAAAGGGGGGCACATTTTAGTACACAGTTGATTCAAATTATGAAATTATCATCAAGCTTTGATGATTTAAATCAGGTGTGTAACGCAATGATTCCTATGGGACTGTTGATCCTTCAGGCTCCGTGTGTACGCTAGCTACCTGACGGGACTGATATGGATGGCTGTGACACAGAGCGTTGTGTTGTTGTACGTTCATCTAGTTAATCAGGTGTATTGGAGGCCAATAGTTTAATCAGAGTCTCGCAAACACCGACGATTTAGCTGTCATTAGGTTTGACTTCTAGCTTCTGGTTTGACATAGAGAAATAGGTAGATATTATATGTTTTCACCTGATCTGGCATGTTGTAGCGGAATGGAAGCTACTAAGGTAGTTGCACAATCGGTTCAGTCAGGATTCATGGCTCGTATCAAGAGTGATATTGGAGAATGCTAATAATGTCAACACTCACACACACGCACACACACACACCTCCCCCCACCCCACCCCAGCCCACACACAGACAGACTTACAGCTATGCCGTAGACCGTCTGTCTCTGTCACTGTGGGGCACTGCGGTAGTGTTTTAATTGTTTTATAGGAGTGACAAACAGGAGAAACAAGTGGACTAAAGTTTTCCCTCCAGTGCAGGCTGAGGCTCCATGCTAGACAGTCAATTACAGGGAGTGGAATTGCCCAAGGGTAAACATATGGGAGGGAGATAACACTCTGCCCTGTGGAGGCTCTCAGAACTTTCCAGACAGACACTCTCTCTGTCTCTCACAGATCTTGCAACACTGCAGTCTGCTATAACCTCCACTACACACAGGACAGAGAGGAGAAGTGTGATGTGAATATTTATATACATAGATGTTCAGTTAATATCCTAGGTGTAGGGATTATCCTGTTTTAATTATTATCAATATTCAGCATTTTTAACAGAATGAACAATATATTACAGATGTAGGATCTTAATTTGAGCCAGTCTCCTATGGCAGGAAAATAATCCTGCAGCAACAGGAAATATGAATGATGTGGATTATAGTTAATGGACATTTTTTAAATGGTTGATACATTTTTTGTAATGGAAATTAAACTTTAGAAGCCTTTTTAAATCTCAAATACACTACAAGAAATGTATCCTGCAACAGGGTGATCAATTAAGATCCTACACCTGTATATTGCTTCGGACTGTCTTCTTGGCCTTCAGTTTGTAGAGGTTGATAAACTGGCTGTCTTAGTTCACATTCTGTGCTTTTAAACCCAGGAGTCGTGTGTTGAAGGACAACGTGAGCTTAGAATGTTCTGTGTAAAGTGTGATTACATCATGATCGCCATAATAACCCATAATCAACACTCCCTCTCAATGTTCCCTCAACGTTAATGCAGGCCCCCTCCTCCTTCCCAATTAGACATATCAATTACAGGACACAGCAGTGTGTAACTCACACCACTCCAGTTGTTCAAGCATGTGATGTGCTCACTGGTGGCCACAGTCTCAGCGGACTCAGCAAATACATTTAGGAAACAATCTTAGGATCTGTCCCATCACTTAGCCAATTAGGAGATAGCGAGACAGACGACCATTACCATAAGGACCAATCAATAGCGGAAACCAGAGGTGCAGCAAGGGTTTACATTGGTTCTAATGGAGGGGACAGGGTCACCGCTCTGTTTTGACAGACAGATAGACCGACCTGTTAGAGAAGTCCAGTTACAGGATATCAGGATTAAAAGGTTTCACCTTGATGATTGTAAACATGATAACCATTGTGGCGGGGAGCTGATCACCAGAGGAGTTTTTACTCAGTTAGCAGGAAATGGCAAAGCTGTCATTTAACATTTGACATTTTTCACTTTTAGTTTTGTTTGACATTTGTGGATGTTTTTCAGGAAGCTGTACAGAATGACCGTATATTTTGTTGATAGTTCTGACAGTTGATGAGGACAAGGAAATGTTTTTGTGATCCAGCACCTCTCTGGCCAGACAGACAGACAAACACAGACAGACAGACAGTGGTGCGATAGGGAGGGTTTCTCTGCTAATCACAGGTTATTGCCCTCAGGGATCTTTATTGCAGCAGATTATCTCTCTGACACCCCCTCCTCATTCATCACCATCATTCATCTCTCTCTCCTCCCTCCCTCCTCCCTCCCTCCCTCCCTCCCTCCCACCCTCCCTCCCTCCCTCCCTCCCTCCCTCCCTCCCTCCCTCCCTCCCTCCCTCCCTCCCCCTCCCTCCCCCCTCCCTCCCTCCCTCCCTCCCACTCTCTTCCTCCCTCCATCCCTCCCTCCCTCCCACCCACCCTCTTCCTCCCTCCATCCCTCCCTCTCTCCTTCCATCACATGGCCCGAGTCTCATTCTGGACACAGAGTCTCTCCAATCCTTCCCATGTTTATGCCTGTAGTATGAGCACAATTCTACTGTCTCTGTCTTATATATGGTGTGGACATATCTACTGTAGTTGTAGCTTTGAATGTAGGCTTTATGCCTGAAAATATTACTCTCCACTATGTCCCTATTCATGGCCACATTGAAAGAAATCCCTTTTATAACAAACATTTGCAGGTAAACAATAAAATACAATTCCTAATGTGACGAGTAGCCAAGATTCGGGACACGATTCGGTAACAGTAGTCATTGCAGCCTAAGTTAATTTAATTCATGACTGTTTGCAAAACCAAATAGACCATTGTGAACAGAGTGCATATTTCTTTGTAGTATACTGCATAACAACGGGGTGTGTGAGAGAGAGAGAGGGAGTGAGAGAGCGAGAGAGAGTGAGCGAGAGTGAGAGAGAAACAGAGCGAGAGAGAGCGAGATCGAGAGACAGAGAGAGAGAGAGAGAGACAGAGAGACAGACAGACAGAGAGAGACAGACAGAGAGAGACAGACAGAGAGAGACAGACAGAGAGAGAGAGACAGAGAGAGAGAGAGAAAATGAGAGGGGTGTTGTAATTAAATTAGTAAACACAAGATTGTGCCTATTAAAACTGAACACAGATGGAAAGCTTCTCCATCAGGAGAAGAGCGCTCACCTCGATCCACCAGCACAGTTGCCTGTTTTGCTTGCTAGACTAGTGGGCTAGTATGCCTACTTGTTTGACATGGGCAGGAGCACGCCTGCGAGCAGAGGGCGAAATGTTCCTTACTTGATATTGGTCCCATTCGCTTTTCGCCAACTTTAGAATGCTAAACTAATAGAAATAGAAGTGGAAGTAAACTCAAAGTCAATTGTATTAAATTGCCAAAATGATAAAATGACTCCTCTCTATACATAAATAAAATCATTCAAAACAGGTTAATACACCAGCAAGCATGATTTGTGCTCAGATGATAGTTTGCCTCTAAAAATAATAAACTGGGGTGCATGGAATGCTTTACTATAAAGGTACATTTTCTATGCTGAAATTTGTTTCCCCAAACTTGAAACTCACACTCTGCCTATGGGAGAGGGACAGAGACGGAGAGAGACCCGACTCAACTCAAACTAAACTGTCTATCATACAGCAGAATGTGTGTCCAACTCCAACCCCCCACAACTGAATAGATAAGAGCATATCATGAGTGCACCGCATACATAACAGAGCTGAGAGCTCTCCAAGAATACTGCACACTACATGTGGACCCCTGCTCGTTGAACGTTGTCGAACAGCTCATTCTAAAATCATGGGCATTAATATGGATTTGGTACCCCCTGCTAAATCAGCCTCCACTCTTCTGGGAAGGCTTTCCACTAGAAGTTGTAACATTGCTACAGGGACTTGCTTCCATTCAACCACAAGAGCATTAGTGAGGTCGGGCAGTGATGTTGTGCGATTAGGCCTGGTTCGCAGTCGGCGTTCCAATTCATATCAAAGGTGTTCAATGGGGTTGAGGTCAGGGCTCTGTACAGGCCAGTCGAGTTCTTCCACACCGATCTCGACAAACCATTTCTCTACTGACCTTGCTTTGTGCACAGAGACATTGTCATGCTGAAACAGGAAAGCGCCTTCCCCAAACTGTTGCCACAAAGTTGTATGTTGTAGCATTCCTGTATGGACCTCGCTTTGTGCACAGGGGCATTATCACGCTGAAACAGGAAAGGGCATTCCCCAAACTGTTGCCACAAAGTTGTATGTTGTAGCATTAAGATTTCCCTTCACTGGAACTCAGGTGCCTAGCCCGAACAGCCCCAGAAATTATTCCTCCTCCACCAAACTTTAGAGTTGGCACTATGCATTCAGGCAGGTAGCGTTCTCCTGGCTTCCACCAAACCCAGATTTGTCCGTAAGACAAATCTGGGTTTGGTGAAGTGTGATTCATCACTCCAGATAAAGCGTGTCCACTGCTCCAGAGTCCAATGGCGGCTGCTTTACATCACTCCAGCCGACGCTTGGCATTGCGCATTGTGATTTTAGGTTTTTGTGCGGCCGCTCGTCCATGGAAACCCATTTCATGAAGCTCCCAACGAATAGTTATTGTGCTGACGTTGCTTCCAGAGGCAGTTTGGAACTCGGTAGTAAGTGTTGCAACCGAGGACAGACAACTTTTACACGCTACGCGCTTCAGCACTCGGAGGTCCCGTTCTGTGAGCTTGTGTGGCCTATCACTTCGCAGCTGAGCCGTTGTTGCTCCTAGACGTTTCCACTTCACAATAAAAGCCCTTACAGTTGACCGGGGCAGCTCTAGCAGGGCAGAAATTTGATGAACTGACTTGTTGGAAAGGTGGCATCCTATGACGGTGCCACGTTGAAAGTCACTGAGCTCTTCAGTACAGCCCATTCTACTGCCAATGTTTGTCTATGGAGATGCATGGCTGTGTGCTCGATTTTATACACTTGTCAGCAACGGGTGTTGCTCAAATAGCCAAATCCACTAATTTGAAGGGGTGTCCACATACTTTTGGATATACTGTGTAGTGTACGTCTTCTGCTAGATACTGTAGATCTAGCCAACAGAATTGGTCCATTAGAAAGCCATGTAGCTAGCTGTGATTCTAGGCAGCTGAGCATAAAATATCCTATGTTTTTTTCTCTCCCCTACCCCAATCCTATGGTCATTTATATCAATAATGCAACAGATTTTTATTTTTGCAACTCCACCAATTCTTTCAGTTTTACCATCTCACCACCAGGAGGTGCAGTAACACCTTCAGCACCCCTACTTCTTGCGGCTTTGCCTCTTTCCCTAGCAGAGTGTTGGTTCTTCCATTCATTTTAATAATGAAAGTATGAGAAGCAGGGAGACCTTGTAAACTGGAACATTGTACTGTATTGCAGCATTATCAAACATTATAAACTGGGTGGTTCAAGCCCTGAATGCTGATTGACCTACAGTCGTGATATATCAGACCGTATACCACGTGTATGAGAAAACATTTATTTTTCTGCTCTAATTACATTGGTAACCAGTTTATAATTGCAATAAGGCACCTCTGAGGTTTGTGGTATATGGCCAATATACCATGACTAAGGGCGTATCTAGGCACTCCGCGTTGCGTCGTGCTTAAAAAAGCCCTTTGTCGTGTTATATTGGCCATATACCACACCCCCTTGTGCTGTATTACTTAATTGTTAAAACGTGTTGTTGGATCCTAGATGCTGATTGGTTTGATAGCAGGGAGTTATAGCATCACAATCATTGCATTCTCCGGGTAATGCCTGGACAGTTCCATTAGATTTATCAACGCGCATACAGATGTAGGATCTTAATTTGAGACAGTTTGCTACAGCAGGAAAATAATCCTGCAGCAATAGGACATTTTTATTATTATGTGGATTATAATTAATGGACATTTTTCTGGGAAAATGTCAAAGTGGAAATTACAAACTTCAGAATCCTTTCTGAACCTCAAATATAGTTTTACATTTCCTGCATTGTAAGAAAGTTGTCCTGCAACAGGGTGATCAAATTAAGATCCTACATCCATAAACACAGTTTTTCTTCTTAAATTGTATAGATCACTTGAAACTGCTGCATTTCTCAGATTACAAAAGCAAAGCTTTACATATAAAACCTCTCCTTGAAGAGTTGAGGACAACCTCAAATGGAGGGTCAAAGATATTTTTGTGACATATTTTGGTCGATAGTGATAGCTCTGGAATGTACTGTCCCCAATGAGGTCTTGAATAATGACTGAATGACTTGAATGTGTATTGTAAAATACCTATAAATATAATACACCCATAGCCTTCAAAACGTTGTTTTTTCTAATGTACGGCACAGTAGTAGTGAATGGCGAAAGTTCATAAAGATGGCGGCCCCATGTACTTACCAAAAACACCTCATTTGCTAAGTTCGCCGTATTGTACAGTACTCTCCATTACTCTTTTTTGGTATTGGCATTAGCACACTATACATGATCCCAATAAAAATACAAAATAAAGTAGATTGTGCTAATTTATCCCCCTAGAGTTCATGTGTGCTCCCCTGCGGAAATCTAATTAACATAATACATGAACAAATTCCCATCAGATATCTTTTTTTTGCATTGGCTGCGTCTCAATCCACCACATTCCGCATCTACGGTGGAAGGTAGCCGAGCTACAGCGCTGTAAGGTAGCCGAGCTACAGCGGTGTTTGTCAGACCATGAGACATCGCGAAAGTCAGTCTCCTCACATATGGTAGTAGGTGCGAGGTGCACCAGTTTGAGTGTGTCAAGAACTACAACACATCTGGGTTTCCTGTGTGTATCAAAAATGGTCCACCACCCAAAGGACATCCAGTCAACTTGACACAAGTGTGGGAAGCATTGGATTCAACATGGGCCAGCATCCCTGTGAAACACTTTAGACACCCTGTAGAGTCCATGCCCTGATGAATTGAGTGTGTTCTGAGGGCAAAAGGGGGTGTAACTCAATATTAGGAAGGTGTTCCTATTGTTTTGTACACTCAGTGTAAATGGAAGTAGGGGTTAAAAAAGGGGGTTAAATATGGGTAATACAAATAAAATAAAATCTCTCAAATATAGGACAGACACTTTAAAACAAACTGCATTTCTAAAGTCTAATAGTAGTAAGATCAAATTCAATGATTCATCCAGTAACTTTTAACATATTTTTTTGATACCTTAAGGGGGCCTAAAATAAAAAATCTAATAGTTAAATGATCCTTGGTATGGTCATCATAAAACAATTCCACAATGTTAGCTTAGTAGATTCCTTGTAAATGCCTGATTCTGGGGTTTCCTGTAGTTTTGGAACCTTGCGATTTACCTGTTAAAAGTTTTTCTATCATTGGGATCAGGTGGGATTGATTATCCCAGTTCCAACCCGAAGGTCTTTGAGATGAATAGATCATTATGGTGTGTTTTGGGGTACTGTAGATTCCCTTCAGTAGTCAGACAGGTGTGTTGGATGGCATCAGAATGTTATGAGACACAGCCCATAAGGACCAGGATGAACCCACACAAGTTATTACTTCAGTCTGAGGCTGACGTTTGTCTTCATCAATTCTTAAACTCATAAGACTCCTTGCCTCTCTCCCTCTCCAAATTGTACCATCTATCAGCCAGCTCCCCTTCTTTTCCCTTCCTCCCTCCTTTCCTCTCTCTCATCTATATCTCCCTTTTTCTGCAGAAGGCAACGGAGTCGCAGTGGATCGTCAGATTATCCCCTGGCTGTGAGAGGATAGGCTTTATTTTGCAGTGGTAATGACTAACAACCTCCTTTCCCTTCTCTTTCACCCCTTCTCTCCTTCACCCTCCCTCGACCCTCCGTTCTCTCCTTCACCCTCCCTCGACCCTGCTTTCTCTCCTTCACCCTCCCTCGACCCTCCCTTCTCTCCTTCACCCTCCCTCTACCCTCCCTTCTCTCCTTCACCCTCCCTCGACCCTCCCTTCTCTCCTTCACCCTCCCTCAACCCTCCCTTCTCTCCTTCACCCTCCCTCTACCCTCCCTTCTCTCCTTCACCCTCCCTCGACCCTCCCTTCTCTCCTTCACCCTCCCTCGAACCCTTCGTTCTCTCCTTCACCCTCCCTCGAACCCTTCGTTCTCTCCTTCACCCTCCCTCAACCCTCCCTTCTCTCCTTCACCCTCCCTCCTTCCCTCCCCCCACCCTCTCCCTGCCGCCCCCTCTCTCTGGCCTGTCTCGTTCATCTAGTTGGTGGTATGTCATGGTGGTGGACTGCTGCCCTGCTCTGTCATCCACCCCTCTCACTAATTACGGCCCAGACAAAGGCATCTGATTCCCCCTCTCTATCAGCCCCAGTGTAGGAGAGAGTTCATTTCACAATAACTGCATGCTTTAATTAATAGAGGGGGGAAAACAAGGAGATACGCACCCATCTCCTACAGGGGTTGGGGGAGTCGAGTGGTGGTATTTGTGTGTGTGCACGTGCGCGCATATGCGTGCAAGTGTGTGTTCTTTCATGTACGTGTGTGTACCCTGTGATTAATATGAGGTGTTTCTTTATCTTATTTCTGTTTGTGTGGGTGTGTTTCTACAGGACATGTTAGGTTTTTTGTCTGCCATCGGTTGAAATTACATATATTATTTTCTCTCTGAATGTACCTTAGTGTGTTTTATTTTTAGATGTATTTTAACGAGAACTAAATTGGATTATAATGGCTCATTAACGGGTACAGCCTTGCTCTGTTATCTCTGATCTGTCCTCTACACTGGCAGCTGCAATGTGAAGAGCATCACTACTACAACACAGCTCACTCTCAACACAATACTGTCTTTCTCTCAACACAGTACTTACTCTCTCACTCTCAACACAATACTTACTCTCTCTCACTCTCAACACAATACTTACTCTCGTTCTCTCAACACAATACTTTCTCTCTATCAACACAATACTTACTCTCACTCACTCTCTCAACACAATACTTACTCTCTCAACACTATACTTTCTCACTCTCAACACAATACTTACTCTCTCAACACAATACTTACTCTCTCAACACTACTTTCTCACTCTCAACACAATACTTACTCTCTCAACACAATACTCACTCTCTCACTCTCAACACAATACTTACTCTCTCTCACTCTCAACACAATACTTACTCTCTCTCACTCTCAACACAATACTTATTCTCGCTCTCTCTCACTCTCAACACAATACTTACTCTCTCTCACTCTCAACACAATACTTATTCTCGCTCTCTCTCACTCTCAACACAATACTTACTCTCTCTCACTCTCAACACAATACTTATTCTCGCTCTCTCTCACCGTCAACACAATACTTACTCTTTCACTCTCAACACAATACTTACTCTTTCACTCTCAACACAATACTTACTCTCTCTCACTCTCAACACAATACTTACTTTCTCACTCTCAACACAATACTTACTCTCTCTCACTCTCAACACAATACTTACTCTCTCAACACTATACTTTCTCACTCTCAACACAATACTTACTCTCTCAACACAATACTTACTCTCTCAACACTACTTTCTCACTCTCAACACAATACTCACTCTCTCACTCTCAACACAATACTTACTCTCTCTCACTCTCAACACAATACTTACTCTCTCTCACTCTCAACACAATACTTATTCTCGCTCTCTCTCACTCTCAACACAATACTTACTCTCTCTCACTCTCAACACAATACTTATTCTCGCTCTCTCTCACTCTCAACACAATACTTACTCTCTCTCACTCTCAACACAATACTTATTCTCGCTCTCTCTCACCGTCAACACAATACTTACTCTTTCACTCTCAACACAATACTTACTCTTTCACTCTCAACACAATACTTACTCTCTCTCACTCTCAACACAATACTTACTTTCTCACTCTCAACACAATACTTACTCTCTCTCACTCTCAACACAATACTTACTCTCGCAACACAATACTTTCTCTCTCTCTCTCTCTCTCTCTCTCTCTCACTCTCAACACAATATTTACTCTCACTCACTCTCTGTCTCAACACAATAGTCTCTATGCATCTCACTAACTCTCAACACAATACAACAACAGGCAGTCAGACAGCACGGAGCTGCCTCGGCCATAGTGTTGTTGAGGTACAGATGGATGACAGCAGTATCTATTATGGTCGAGTTTATCAGAGTGAGTTCAAAGTAAGGCAAAGGATTGCAACTGTTTTCATGGCTATTGTCTAACCACGGCTGAATCCTCTACCTAGCATGGCAGTCTATGATGAGCAGTTTCACACCTGTTCCAGTGTTGCTTTCTTTCACTATGTGCCTCTTCATGCGGTATTTGTATCTCTCGCTGCATGAATTCAAACAAAATAAAATACAACTTGATTGGTCACATACAACAGGTTTAGAATTTACAGTGAAATGCTTACTTACGAGCCCATTGCCAACAGTGTAGAGTTAAAAATGAAGACAAATATTTGATGAATAAAAAAAGGAAATTGTAACACAATAAAAACAATAACAAGGCTATATACAAGGAGTACCAGTACTGAGTCAATATGCAGGGGTACGAGGTAATTGAGGTAATACGGTATGTACATGTGGGTAGGGGTAAAAGTGACTAGGCAATCAGGATATATAATAAACCTGAGTAGCAGCAGCTTATGTGTAGTGTGAAAGTGTCTATGTGTGAGTGTGTGTGTGAGCGTGTGTAAGTGTGTGTGTGTTGGAGTATCAGTGTAGTATGTGTGAGTGTGTGGGTAGAGTCTGGTGAGTGTGCATAGAGCCAGTGCCAGTGTCAGTGTAAATACATTAAGATAAATCAATAAACAATAAAGGGTGTAGCCATTTGATGAACTGTTAAGCAGTATTATGGCTTGGGGGTAGAAACTGTTCAGGTGCCTTTTGGTTCCAGACTTGGCGCTCTTGTACCACTTGACGTGCGGTAGCAGAGAAAACAGTCTATGACTTGTGTGGCTGGAGTCTTTGAACATTTTTAGGGCCTTCATCTGATATAGAGGTCCTGGATGGCAGGGAGTTCGGCCCCAGTGATGTACACTGTCTTTTGTAACGACTTACGGTCGGATGCCGAGCAGTTGTCATACCAAGCAGTGATGCAGTCTGTCAAGATGCTCTCAATGGTGCAACTGTAGAACTTTTTGAGGATCTGAGGTCCCATGCCAAATCTTTTCAGCCTCCTGAGGGGGAAGAGGCATTTGTTGTGCCCTCTTCATGACTGTGTTGGTGTGTTTGGACCATGATAGATTCTTAGTGATGTGGACACCGAGGAACTTGAAGCTCTCGTCCCGCTCCACTACAGCCCCGTCGATGTGAATGGGGGCACTCCCCCGGCCCTACGTTTTCCTGTAGCTCCTTTGTTTAGCCCACATTGAGGGAGAGGTTGTTGTCCTGGCACCACACTCCCTATAAGGTGTCTCATGGTCGTCGGTGTTCAGGCCTACCACCGTGGTGTCGTTGGCAAACTTAATGATGATGTTGGAGTCGTGCTTGGCCATGCAGTCGTGGGTGAACAGGGAGTACAGGAGTAGACTGAGCATGCACCCCGAGGGGCCCCCATGTTGAGGGTCAGCGTGGTCGATGTGTGCATGCATAAGCATCTCTAGTTGTTATGATATCTACAGTTGAAGTCGGAGGTTTACATACACTTTGGTTGGAGTCATTAAAACTCGTTTTTCAAACACTCCACAAATTTCTTGTTAACAAGCTATAGTTTTGACAAGTTGACTAGGACATCTACTTTGTGCATGACACAAGTAATTTTTCCAACAATTGTTTACAGACAGATTATTTCACTTATAATTCACTGTATCACAATTCCAGTGGGTCAGAAGTTTCCACAAGTCTGGTTCATCCTTGGGAGCAAGTTCCAAACGCCTGAAGATGCCACGTTCATCTGTACAAACAAATAGTACGGAAGTATTAACACCATGGGACCACGCAGCCATCATACCGCTCAGGAAGGAGACGTGTTCTATCTCCTAGACATGAACGTACTTTGTTGCGAAAAGTGCAAATCAATCCCAGAACAACAGCAAAGGACCTTGTGAAGATTCTGGAGGAAACATGTACAAAACTATCTATATCCACAGTCAAATGTGTCCTATATCGACATAACCTGAAAGACCGCTCAGCAAGGAAGAAGCCACTGCTCCAAAACCGCCATAAAAAAGCCAGACTACAGTTTGCAACTGCACATGGGGACAATGATCATACTTTTTGGAGAAATGTCCTCTGGTCTGATGAAACAAAAATATAATTATTTGGCCATAATGACCATCGTTATGTTTGAAGGAAAAAGGGGGATGCTTGCAAGCCGAAGAACACCTTCCCAACCATGAAGCACAGTGGTGGCAGCATAATGTTGTGGGGGTGCTTTGCTGCAGGAGAGACTGGTGCACTTCACAAAATAGATGGCTTCATGAGGAAGGAAAATTATGTGGATATATTGAAGCAACATCTCAAGACATCAGTCAGCAAGTTAAAGCTTGGTTGCAAATGGGTCTTCCAAATGGACAATGACCCCAAGCATACTTCCAAAGTTGTGTCAAAATGGCTTAAGGACAACAAAGTCAAGGTATTGGAGTGGCCATCACAAAGCCCTGACCTCAATCCCATAGAACATTTGTGGGCAGAACTGAAAAGGTGTGTGCGAGCAAGCAGGTCTACAAACCTGACTCAGTTACACCAGCTCTGTCAGGAGGAATGGGACAAAATTCACCCAACTTGTTGTGGGAAGCTTGTGGAAGGCTACCCGAAACGTTCGACCCAAGTTAAACAATTTAAAGGCAATGCTACCAAATACTAATTGAGTGTATGTAAACTTCTGACCCACTGGGAATGTGATGAAAGAAATAAAAGCTGAAATAAATAATTGTCTCTACTATTATTCTGACATTTCACATTCTTAAAATAAAGTGGGGATCCTAACTGACCTAAAACAGGGAATTTTTACTGGGATTAAATGTCAGGAATTGCGAAAAACTGAGTTTAAATGTATTTGGCTAAGGTGTATGTAAACTTCCGACTTCACTGTGTGTACACAACATTCGGAACACCTGCTCTTTCAATGACAGACTGACCAGGTGAATCCAGCTGAAAAATATGATCCCTTATTGATGTCACTTGTTAAATCCACTCCATTCAGAGGGTGAATGAGCAAGACAAAATATTTAAGTGTGTATGGTAGTAGGTTTGGTAGTAGGTGCCAGGCGCATCTGTTTCAGTGTCAAGAACTGCAACGAGGCTGGGGTTTTCACACTCAACAATTTCCTGTGTGTATCAAGAATGGTCCACCACCCAAAGGACATCCAGCCAACTTGACACAACTGTGGGAAGCATTTGAATCAACATCGGCCAGCATTCTTGTGGAACACTTTCGACACCTTGTAGAGTCCATGCCCTGACGAATTGAGGCTGTTCCTTGTTCAAAAGGCGGTGCAACTCAATATTTGGAAGGTGTTCCTAATGTTTTGTACACTCATTGTATTCTGTACATGCTTAGTGTGTACACGTCACATAGATTTCCACTGATACCCCATATACATCACATTTTGCCAACCAGCGATGATGATGCCTATTGAGTTACACTTTAGCAGTACTGCATGACAGAACAGACAGTATTTCTCTCTGCAATATTTCTATAATGTGAATGTGTAAAGCCATGTAGTGTAGCTCTGCTCAGACCTGTGCGAGTTTTGTGCATGTGCGCGTATGTGTGTGTGTGCGTGCGTGCATGTGTGTATGTGTGGGTGCGTGCGTATGCACTGATGTGTGCTGAGATTGTTATGCATGCTGTCTACTCATTTATTAGTAAATAAATAATTCCATATGTTTCCTCAACTGGAACATCAGGGAGACTGCAGTATGAACATACAAAACCGAGCTGGTTTGTTCTCAACAGTGTGTCCATGCAATGCTACAGTACTCCTAACCTTCTGTGTAGTTGGTGCATTGAGTTCATGTGTTGAGTTCACTGAAGTACAATATTCATATAGTACTGTACATAGGTGTTGAAACATTATTTTCCTTCAGAAGTACTGTCAGTTCTAAAGAATAAAAATACGTCCGCTGTGGAAATCCACTTTAAGAGCTACACACTGCTTTCAATTAGGACTGTATTTCATACGGTGAGAAAAGGGACTGTTGATACGGCTGTTATTCCTCACGTTGCCACAGTCTGAAGATGCAGTCATTGTTTCTCCTGATCAGCATCCAGTAGCTGGGACTTCTAAATGACATGTTCAACTGAGGCTTTTTGTCCTCTGTGTGGTACAGTCCTCTAATACAGTATAGTGTTGGTCACTCAAGGTCAAATACAGCACTTCTCAGGCCTTTGCCTCTCCCAGTCTCAGAGTCTATGTCTAGCTAGTGGTGCATAACTAACTAGACGTGCATAACTAGCGAGACGTGCATAACTAGCTAGTGGTGTATAACTAGCGAGACGTGCATAACTAGCTAGTGGTGTATAAATAGCTAGTGGCGCAACACTAGCTAGTAGTGCATAACTAACTAGAGGTGCATAACCAGCTAGACGTGCATAACTAACTAGAGGCGCACAACTAACTAGTGGTGCATAACTAGCTAGAGGTGCATAACTAGCTAGTGGTGCATAACTAGTTAGTGGTGCATAACTAGCTAGAGGTGCATAACTAGTTAGTGGTGCATAACTAGCTAGATGTGCATAACTAGCTAGATGTGCATAACTAGCTAGAAGTGCATAACTAGCTAGACGTGCATAACTAGCGAGTGGTGCATAACTAGCTAGAGGTGCATAACTTGCTAGACATGCATAACTAGCTAGTGGTGCATAAATAGCTAGATGTGCATAATTAGCTAGTGGGGCGTAACTAGCTAGATGTGCGTAACTAGTTAGTGGTGCATAATTAGCTAGAAGTGCATAACTAGCTAGATGTGCATAACTAGCTAGACATGCATAACTAGCTAGTGGTGCATAACTAGCTAGATGTGCATAACTAGCTAGATGTGCATAACTAGCTAGATGTTCATAACCAGCTAGTGGTGCATAACCAGCTAGACATGCATAACTAGCTAGAAGTGCATAACTAGCTAGTGGTGCAACACTAGCGAGACGTGCATAACTAGCTAGTGGTGTATAACTAGCTAGTGGTGCAACACTAGCTAGTAGTGCATAACTAACTAGAGGTGCATAACTAACTAGAAGTGCATAACCAGCTAGACGTGCATAACTAACTAGAGGCGCATAACTAGCTAATGGTGCATAACTAGCTAGTGGTGCATAACTAGCTAGACGTGCATGACTAGCTAGTTGTGCATAACTAGCTAGACGTGCGTAACTAGCTAGACCTGCATAACTAGCTAGTGGTGCATAGCTAGCTAGACGTGCTTAACTAGCTAGACGTGCATAATTAGCTAGTTGTGCGTAACTAGCTAGATGTGCATAACTAGCTAGTGGTGCATAACTAGCTGGAAGTGCATAACTAGCTAGATGTGCATAAATAGCTAGACGTGCATAACTAGCTAGAAGTGCATAACTAGCTAGTGGTGCATAGCTAGCTAGACGTGCTTAACTAGCTAGACGTGCATAATTAGCTAGTTGTGCGTAACTAGCTAGATGTGCGTAACTAGTTAGTGGTGCATAACTAGCTAGACATGCATAACTAGCTAGACATGCATAACTAGCTAGTGGTGCATAACTAGCTAGAGGTGCATAACTAGCTAGTGGTGCATAACTAGTTAGATGTGCATAACCAGCTAGTGGTGCACAACTAGCTAGTCATGCATAACTAGCTAGAAGTGCATATCTAGCTAGACGTGCATAACTAGCTAGTGGTGCATAACTAGCTAGATGTGCATAAATAGCTAGACGTGCATAACTAGCTAGAAGTGCATAACTAGCTAGTGGTGCATAACTAGCTAGTGGTGCATAGCTAGCTAGACGTGCTTAACTAGCTAGACGTGCATAATTAGCTAGTTGTGCGTAACTAGCTAGATGTGCGTAACTAGTTAGTGGTGCATAACTAGCTAGACATGCATAACTAGCTAGACATGCATAACTAGCTAGTGGTGCATAATTAGCTAGAGGTGCATAACTAGCTAGTGGTGCATAACTAGTTAGATGTGCATAACCAGCTAGTGGTGCACAACTAGCTAGTCATGCATAACTAGCTAGAAGTGCATATCTAGCTAGACGTGCATAACTAGCTAGTGGTGCATAACTAGCTAGATGTGCATAACTAGCTAGAAGTGTATAACTAGCTAGACCTGCAAAACTAGCTAGTGGTGCATAGCTAGCTAGACGTGCTTAACTAGCTATTGGTGCATAACTAGTTTGACGTGCATTACTAGCTAGTGGTGCATAACTAGCTAGAGGTGCATAACTAGCTAGTGGTGCATAACTAGCTAGTGGTGCATAACTAGTTAGTGGTACATAACTAGCTAGACATGCATAACTAGCTAGTGGTGCATAACTAGCTAGTGGTGCATAACTAGTTAGTGGTACATAACTAGCTTGACATCCATAACTAGCTAGACATGCATAACTAGCTAGTGGTGCATAACTAGCTAGATGTACATAACTAGCTAGACGTGCATAATTAGCTAGTGGTGCGTCTCTAGCTAGATGTGCATAACTAGCTAGTGGTGCATAACTAGCTAGAGTTGCATAACTAGCTAGATGTGCATAACTAGCTTGACATGCATAACCAGCTAGTGGTGCATAACTAGCTAGACATGCATAACTAGCTATTGATGTATACCTTGCTAGACGTGCATAACTGGCTTGACGTGCATAACTAGCTCGTGCTGCATAACTAGCTAGATGTGCATAACTAGCTAGAAGTGCGTAACTAGCTAGACCTGCATAACTAGCTAGTGGTGCATAGCTATCTAGACGTGCATAACTAGTTACAGGTGTATAAGTAGCTACAGGTGCTGTAACATTCACTCCCGCTTGGAAGTTGTTTAACATTTGAATCACAATTTCTCTCAGCAATCATAATTTGTAGTATAGGGCATTCATTACACCAGATGATTACATGAAAGGGGAAGTACAATAGAGAATTCAATTGCAGACTGACTATACACATTTTTTTGCTTTTCTTAACTGCTTTATGTCAGGGTATTATTGATGAGAAATCCTGGTGTCTGCAATGAAATTGCTTGATTGTGTGCTCATCAAATAATTGTTTTTTAAAAGAATTTCTTGAAGAGTTCTGATTATTCCCATCAACCAAGATAGTTAAATACAAAGAACAAGACAGAAGTCAATTTCGTTCGTTTAGTATGAAAGAACATTATGTGTTCTTAGTGAACAAGTATTATAATAGGCTGTGAGTGGGTGTTTTTGTCTGATTAAACTTGATGAGCATAAATGACATATGTTTAAAAAAATCCAGGTGTCTTCAACAAATGTAGTAGTACAATGTAGTACAAATATAGTAGTACAATGTTGTGACTTTTCACAAGAGTAAAACCATCGATGCTAAAGTAAACCATCAAGCTAATAGCAGCGAGCCGGCGATTCAGCACCACTGAAGAGGACAGTTCAGCACCACAAGGTGGTGGACAGAGACCGTCTCAGGTGCAGCCACTCTCCACATAATGGGAAGGAGGCCAAAACCGGACGTAAGACCTTTAGAATCCTGAAAGAGGAGGACTCTACTACCAATTAGGTTTGCTTGCTTGCTCAGCCATATTGACTTTTCCAACAAAACTTTAGAGTTGTCAATGCTAGTATAGGAAAATGAACTGTGTGGAAAGCTCACAGACATTGTTCATGATAGAGAGAAAGATCACAGACAGTACTACTGGCCACAGTGATGACTCTCCCTCCTCTGGCTTCTGTTACTCCATCATGTGCGAAAGGTGTTTGACTTCCTTCCCTACGTCCATCAGCCATCAGTGACTAACTCCCTGGCAAGGTGCCATGTAGTGGACTACGGAGGGTAGGAGGGAGAGGTAGAGCAATGGAGCGGGAGCATAAAGGGTGGTAGAGTGGGGTAATGTCCAGGGGCTAATGCACCCGTCCTCGTTACAGGACATTAGTGTGTCGCTCCACATCACTCCCCCTTGGGACCATCAAAGCTGCTTATTGAAAGGGGTCAGAACCGAGGCGCCACACTCCGTTTAGCCGTGTTCCCTTGATGGATAGCCAGGCCTGGTCCCATTGAGACCATCGTCAGGAGAAACAAAACACCTGGGCCAGGGACATCTCCCCCTGGCTCTCCCCACCCCACTGCTCCCAGCATGGCCAGGGATACAGGTGTCCACTCCATCTGAGGACAACAGAAATGAGTGTAGGAGTAATACAACCATAATATAATATTCAATCTGACTCCTTATCATGTGACAAAGTAGACAAGGTAGCGAGCCTTGCATCACCACTCCAAATACTGTCCAAATAAGCAATTATTAAGAGGCTGAGAGACACAGAGCTAATATCTTACTATCAATGTCCTATCATTAAATGATTGAGTTAACTTTAGCTCAGAGCTGCACAGTTAGAGGCTAAGCATACATACTATGTGTAGTGTGAATAACTTTTACCATTAAACCATACATCAAATAAAAATTCAAAGAATACTGTATTACTCAGAAATATGAGGACTATTGTTTTTATCCATTTAAAAGTAATCAGATGTATTACATTATGCAATAGGAATATTATTATCAAATGGTACATACCACAAGTCTTCGTCGGTCAAAAGATACAAAAAATCTAAAAGACACTATAGTGTGAAGGAACAATCTACCCAGGAGATTGGTTTACAATGAACAAAGTTTCAACAGATCTATTATTCTCTCTAGAGCACCAGATCTCAGAATCTCCCATCGTCTAATTAGCACCACTTTGGTTGCCCAAAACAAATAACAAAAGGTTCTTTGAGCGGACCGCCATCCGGCGGACAGAATAACACAGTAACTCTGTAAAAAGAAATCCATAGCATTTAAAATACAATAAAACATATCAAAATTAGCATTCATTAATTCATGAACTCTTGAAACAATCCAAACATTGCAATTTAATTCACACGGTAACATACATTTTATTGGATTCAAGTGTCATCTGTCACCATAGCCCCCCCCCCCCCCGGCGTTGTCCGTGCTCCGAGGGTTCTATCCCTGGAGAATGCCACAGATAAGGTGTGCTTGACTTTTGTGATAGACATCAAATCAGCCATCAAGTCAGCCATCCAGACAATGCCATAAATCGTGATTGAGTCCTCATGCTGAGCCTCGGTGCCTACAAGTCGCATCTTCATCATCGTTCACATTTTTTCACTCTCTATTTTTCCACTACACAAGAATAGTGGAGGTAAGAGCCATAGAGAAGCAGTACTGAGTCTGGGAATCCGCCCTCCATGTTGGAACCAAATGTCCTGTGACAATAGCATTCCAATTTGCATTTAGAATTAATAGAAGTAAATAGAGGGAGTGGAAATCAGCAAAATAATCATCGTATCTTCGTATCGTCGACTACAGAATCATATCGTGTATCAAATCGTATTGTATTTCGATCCTCCGTGTGCTGGAGGAATCCCTCCTCACAAAACTGACTATGGACTCAGAATAAGGTGCTTGGGCAGTAGGTGTGTAAACAAATGATATTGTATAAATAAACACAGCCATGACAAATGTAATTAAACCTAACCTTAATATCTGCTTGAATGAATGATAACCATAATGGAGGGTTTCATAAAGTAAATTAAGTTCAATTCAACCAGGATATTCTTTAACTCAATGGCTCTCCTGTCAAGGAAGGGCCTGGCTCTCTGCCTAGACTTGGCTATATCCAATTTGTCCTTTTTTAGGTTCTTCTTGGTATTTGTCCAATTCCTCTAATACATGTTCCACTTCAGGAAGTGGGATGTGGTGTTGTGAGTAATCAGCTAAATGGGATTCATCTGATAAGAGGCAGACAGACTAACAGTCTGGATGGACCATAGCCACACATCTGCATACAGATCTGTGGCGGTTGGTGCCGTTTAAGATGAGGGAGTAAGATCATTTTTACTTCTATTACAGCATATTGGACGACTGTCATTCATATTCCTTGATACTCAAATGATCCCTATACCCATCATGAGGTTGCTACAACCTTGCCTATGAATGAAAGTTTACAACATAGGTGCACACAGGTCGAGAGAAAGATTTGAGGTGACAGACAGTGACACATAGCAGACAGTGACACATTCAATACCGCCTTGTACACTCTTGCCTTCATCTAGCTGACCTAGGGTGTAATCATTAGTCCAACAGTTGCAAATGAGAGTTTCTATTGGACAAATTCAGGTATGTTTATCCCTGTTTCATTACGTTTCTTTCCGTTTAAGAAACATTTTCCAACAGAATTGGCAGAATGAATACACCCCTGATCACACGCAAACAGTTCACTTTCATAGCCACATACAGTGAGGGAAAAAAGTATTTGATCCCCTGCTGATTTTGTATGTTTGCCCACTCACAAAGAAATGATCAGTTTATAATTTTAATGGTAGGTTTATTTGAACAGTGAGAGACAGAATAACAACAAAAAAATCCAGAAAAACACATGTTAAATATGTTATAAATTGATTTGCATTTTAATGAGGGAAATAAGTATTTGACCCCCTCTCAATCAGAAAGATTTCTGGCTCCCAGGCGTCTTTTATACAGGTAACGAGCTGAGATTAGGAGCACACTCTTAAAGGGAGTGCTCCTAATCTCAGCTTGTTACCTGTATAAAAGACACCTGTCCACAGAAGCAATCAATCAATCAGATTCCCAACTCTCCACCATGGCCAAGACCAAAGAGCTCTCCAAGGATGTCAGGGACAAGATTGTAGACCTACACAAGGCTGGAATGGGCTACAAGACCATCGCCAAGCAGCTTGGTGAGAAGGTGACAACAGTTGGTGCAATTATTCGCAAATGGAAGAAACACGAGTTGCAATGATCATGAGAGCGGGGAGGAATCAGCCCAGAACTACACAGGAGGATCTTGTCAATGATCTCAAGGCAGCTGAGACCATAGTCACCAAGAAAACAATTGGTAACACACTACGCCGTGAAGGACTGAAACCGTGCAGCGCCCGCAAGGTCCCCCTACTCAAGAAAGCACATATACATGCCCGTCTGATGTTTTCCAATGAACATCTGAATGATTCAGAGGACAACTGGGTGAAAGTGTTGTGGTCAGATGAGACCAAAAGGGAGCTCTTTGGCATCAACTCAACTCACCGTGTTTGGAGGAGGAGGAATGCTGCCTATGACCCCAAGAACACCATCCCCACCGTCAAACATGGAGGTGGAAACATTATGCTTTGGGGGTGTTTTTCTGCTAAGGGGACAGGACAACTTCACCGCATCAAAGGGACGATGGACGGGGCCATGTACCATCAAATCTTGGGCGAGAACCTCCTTCCCTCAGCCAGGGCATTGAAAATGGGTCGTGGATGGGTATTCCAGCATGACAATGACCCTAAACACACGGCCAAGGCAACAAAGGGGTGGCTCAAGAAGAAGCACATTAAGGTCCTGGAGTGGCCTTGCCAGTCTCCAGACCTTAATCCCATAGAAAATCTGTGGAGGGAGCTGAAGGTTCGAGTTGCCAAACGTCAGCCTCGAAACCTTAATGACTTGGAGAAGATCTGCAAAGAGGAGTGGGACAAAATCCCTCCTGAGATGTGTGCAAACCTGGTGGCCAACTACAAGAAACGTCTGACCTCTGTGATTGCCAACAAGGGTTTTGCCACCAAGTACTAAGTCATGTTTTGCAGATGGGTCAAATACTTATTTCCCTCATTAAAATGCAAATCATTTTATAACATTTTTGACATGCGTTTTCTGGATTTTTTTGTTGTTATTCTGTCTCTCACTGTTCAAATAAACCTACCATTAAAATTATAGACTGATCATTTCTTTGTCAGTGGGCAAACGTACAAAATCAGCAGGGGATCAAATACTTTTTTCCCTCACTGTATAAACAGCTTGCTGTATTCCTTCTCGCATCTATGAGCTCTCATCCTCTTACCTTTTCCCTTCTGGACTTCAATGCACAACACATCAGCTGTCTGTGACCAGGTGAAAAAACCTTTCCAAGCCAAACCTTCATATCATAACTGCTACACACAGCCTAGATCATTGTCACCATGTTAGCTAAAGTAACGTCATAGTCAACATGGCTAATAGAACTAACGCGTTAGTAAACCCGCTACAATCATGCAGTACAGTGTAGTAAACAGTTTAGCAGTTGCACCGGCGGGCCCCGGCGGCAATACATTTGAAAAAACAAAAGCTTACCTTGACTTGGAAGAGTTCCAGTGTTTGAGCCGGGTGTTTGAGTAGTCTAAACTAGCTAGCTGCATTTGCTAGCAAAGTAAGTGAAAGTGAAAAAAAACCCACTCAGCTTCAGCCTCAGACTCACCCTCAGCCTCACTCTCAGCTTCAGCCTCGCTCTCAGCTTCAGCCTCAGCCTCACCCTCAGCCTCACCCTAGGATAGCATCACTCATTAAATGGACCACTGGCGTTATCAAAGGGCTGTTTTTTTATTAACAGTCATGACTTTCTACTTTCCACAAGGACTACATATTTCCAGACTTCTCAATATATTAACAGAATTTCTATAACGCATGATCATTAGAGGTTATTTCCTTTGTGGGAACTATTCACACTGTGTACTAGCATCCAGACACTTTTAAGTGCACAATGTCATCGGTAGGACCTACTCATCATTAATCTGGTATACCAGCACCATATGGCATACTGCGATCAAAACATAGTAAATGGATGCAGTATAACTTCACTGGAGTGGAGCAGAGTAGCATTGGCTTCTGCTAGAGGGGGATGCTGGCTGCTGGCTAAAGCTGGGTATAGAAAGAGAGTTAAAGAGAGATAGAGGGAGATAGAGAAAGAGCATGTGTGTGGGGGAAGAGGAAGGGCAGCTACATCTCCAGGAGGAGGTAGGGCACCTATATATCTACGATGATGTAGGGCAGCTATATCCCTAGGATGAGGTAGGGCAGCTATATCTCTAGGAGGAGGTAGGGCAGCTATATCTCTAGGAGGAAGTAGGGCAGCTATATCTCTAGGATGAGGTAGCGCAGCTATATCTCTAGGATGAGGTAGCGCAGCTATATCTCTAGGATGAGGTAGGGCAGCTATATCTCTAGGATGATGTAGGGCAGATATATCTCTAGGATGATGTAGGGCACCTATATCTCTAGGATGATGTAGGGAAGCTATATCTCTAGGAGGAGGTAGGGCAGCTATATCTCTAGGAGGAGGTAGGGCAGCTATATCTCTAGGAGGATGTAGGGAAGCTATATCTCTAGGAGGAGGTAGGGCAGCTATATCTCTAGGAGAAACTAGGAGGCCAAAGGGTCTCTATCGACTGAATGAATAAACAAAAATGTGGTGGTGGTCTCTGTGTGTTTGGAGGGGGGGGGGGTATGCGAGCAGGTTGATGTGGGAGAAAGGGGCACACCTACAATACAGCATATTCTGCAGACTACGGCATTGCCATTCAGTACCTCTCCTCTCCCCCCTCTCATCTCCCCCAGCTCCTCTCCTCACTTCTCCTTTACCAGTAGTACATTTTGGAAGGCAATAAGAGCACTACCATAGGTTATCTGATAACAGCGTGGTTACTGACCACAGAAGCATGGCGATTCACTTAATTCACCACCAGACTTTAGCACCGTGTCCATGGTGAATTAATTGCCTTTTCGTTTGCTTAAAAATTCTCCTTGGTTTCTATTAATGTCAGGAGACACATATTGATTGCCCCGGCGCTATCCTCTGAATCAATGCGAAGACTGGCTGTGAGAGTAAGGGAGAGGAGGCAGGGGATGGGAGACAGGGGAGAGGAGGAAGGGTAGAGGAAGGGAGCGGAGTGGAGGGGAGGCAGGGGAGGGGAGGTGGAGGCAGGGGCGAGGAGGTGGCAGGGGAGAGGAGGCAGGGGAGATGAGAGGATAGCAGGGGCATGAGTCAGGGATGGCTGGTGAGAATAACAAGCCCAGTGTTTCTTCTTTTGAGAATGACACAAATATTAATTTTCACAAAGTCTACTGCCTCAGTTTGTATGATGGCAATTTGCATATATACTCCAGAATGTTATGAAGAGTGATCCGATGAATTGCAATTAATTGAAAAGTCCCTCTTTGCCATGCAAATGAACTGAAACCCCAAAAAACATTTCCACAGCATTTCTGCAGAAGGCTTCAGGGCGCCTAAGAAAGTCCATCAAGCACCAGGACCGTCTCTTAAAGTTGACTCAGCTGCGGGATCGGGGCACCACCACGACAGAGCTTGCTCAGGAATGGCAGCAGGCAGGTGTGAGTGCATCTGCACTCACAGTGAGACGAAGACTTTTGGAGGATGGCCTGGTGTCAAGAAGAGCAGCAAAGAAGCCACTTCTCTGCAGGAAAAACATCAGGGACAGACTGATATTCTGCAAAAGGTACAGGGATTGGACTGCTGAGGACTGGGGTAAAGTAATTTTCTCAGATGAATCCCCTTTCCGATTGTTTGGGGCATCCGGAAAAAAACCTATCCGGAGAAGACAAGGTGAGCGCTACCATCAGTCCTGTGTCATGCCAACAGTAAAGCATCCTGAGACCCTTCATGTGTGGGGTTGCTTCTCAGCCAAGGGAGTGGGCTCACTCATAATTTTGCCCCTCGAACACAGTCATGAATAAAGAATGGTACCAACACATCCGCCGAGAGCAACTTCTCCCAACCATCCAGGAACAGTTTGGTGACAAACAATGCCTTTTCCAGCATGATGGAGCACCTTGCCATAAGGCAAAAGTGATAACTAAGTGGCTCGGGGAACAAAACATTGATATTTTGGGTCCATGGCCAGGAAACTCCCCAGACCTTAATCCCATTGAGAACTTGTGGTCAATCCTCAAGAGGTGGATGGACAAACAAAACCCCATAAATTCTGACAAACTCCAAGCATTGATTATCCAAGAATGGGCTGCCATCAGTCAGGATGTGGACCAGAAGTTAATTGACAGCATACCAGGGCAGATTGCAGAGGTCTTGAAAAAGAAGGGTCAACATTGCAAATATTGACTCTTTGCATCAACTTCATGTAATTGTCAATAAAAGCCTTTGACACTTATGAAATACTTGTAATTATACTTCAGTATTCCATAGTAACATCTGACAAAAATATCTAAAGACACTGAAGCAGCAAACTTTGTGGAAATTATTATTTGTGTCATTCTCAAAACTTTTGGCCACGACTGTATGTGTAGATATTTTGGAGATATTCTGGATTGTGTTCCCAAGCAGCCAGGAGAGAGAGAGGGAGCTAAGGAGGAAGAGAGAAACCGGCAATGCCAACCAAAGCCTCACTTCCTTCTGCCTCCCTCTAAACACACACTCCCTCCCCGACTCCCTAGAGTGGCTACCCTCATTAGTGCCAGTTAGACCCCCCGTTGGAGACAGCTGAATCACCACCTTAAAGCACCCACCTCTCTCTTTCTCCATCCCTCCCTCCCTCCCTCCCACGCTCCTTCCTTCTGTCTCTCTTTCACATCTTCTTCCCATCCTTTGCTCTCTCTACATCGCTCATATCTTCCTTCTATTTATATTTTGTCATGCTTTGTAGCTCTCCTCAATTAACTTCTCCCTTCTTCCGACCCTCCTTCCTTCACTCTATCCCTCCCTCCATCTCTCCATCCCTCTCTCATTCTCTTGTTCTGAAGCATAGCTGGCTTATTTGTGACAGCTTGCTGGGATTAAGATGCTGCCAGGCCTTCAGCTGTTTGTGGCTGCTAAGGAGAGATACCTGTTCTAAAGCTCCAACCACAGAAATCCTTTCCTCCATAGCTCTGCTCTGCTCTGCCTGCTCAAAATGTACACACTCTCACTCATCTTTCTCCTCCTCTCTCTAGCTTACCCACCCATCTCTCTCTCTCACTTGCTCTCTCTCGCTGTCTCTCTCTCTCTGTCTGCAGAAATGTCGTAGTACACTACAAGCATCTTGGAATAGAAACACCATAATATGAATCAAATTAATTAAGCAAGTACCAGTCAAAAGTTTGGACACACCTACTCATTCCAGGATTTGTCTTTATTTTTTTACTATTTTCTACATTGTAGAATAATAGTGAAGGCATCGCAACTATGAAATAACACATATGGAATCAGTTAAGAACAAATTATTATTTACAAGGACAGTCTACTCCTTCCTCCCCGTCAGGGAATTGAACCCAGGACTTCTGTTGCACTCCTGAGAGAAAATGCATTTGATAACTTCAATTGGATGCTGTACACAGGTTGCTGGTTCAAACTCAGGTCTCTCGATAGAGATGATGCAGGTCAGGGCCGTAGTGAACGCCATTTCTTCAGCTGGTTAGAAGGGGTTTTGAGGTCCACACCCTGTTTGGTCAAATTCCCTTCCATGCATCTACACACCATCTGTAGTCACAATGCATAATCTTGAGAAAGGACAGATCAAAACAGGAGTTTAGTTCAGTTAATTTCTGATTCAGGAAATCCAGACAAGCATTTCAAGAAATCAAAACAAAGTATCTACTGTATGACAAATTATTACTACTACCAATATTCTTAATCCAATCTCTAAAACACATGTAAAAGGAAAAAATAACATCACATTTTGTTGAAAATGTTTCCCAAATTGGTTTATACTCCCCTTAGCACACTGTCAACCTCATCGCAGAGTCATAGGATCAGGGTCAGGAATTTGTCCTGATTGTCCAGCAGACCCAATCTGGTGAGATTTATCAAAAAAAACTAAAAAAACAATGCAACAATACCCTACTTCATACATCACTCGATACAGTCTTACATATCACTCAAGGTGTGTAAACTTCAATCCAAAAACCTCAAAAGACTGGTAATTCTCCAAATTTGACACATGCCTCACCATGTGAGTAATGTGTAAAAACAGCAACACTGCAAATCCAATTCTAATTACTACCCTTACAAACTCCATAAAAAACATTTGTACCCATAACTTCATAGTAAAACCAGACTTTAGACAGCCTCCCCTCATTCAAGTTCAGCCCTTTCTTTCCACCGTGGACCTAATCACAAATAGGCCATGAACTATAAACCTCTTCACAATTATCAGTATTACAAATTACCTTAAAATCAGTATTACCAGCGTCTCCCGGCTTTCCAGTGAGGGCGATCAAACTACACTAGAAAGTCAAGACAGAGGCCATTTAAACCCTTCAAATAAGTGTTTCTTACTATATTAGACTAATGAATAAAACAATTATCTAACATTTCATACATTTCGTATCCCAGGTTTCCAGTAAGTTTCCAGTACTTTTCTTATTAAAATAATTAATGTGTTCAATTAAACTCATAAAATAAAAACTTCAGAAAATGCCATGTGAGTGTGTGTCCCTTTAAGATACCTTGGCACTAACCCATATTCATAACCAGTAAGTTGTGTGTGCGTGCTGGTGTGTGTGTTTGGTAAACCATATGGAAAAAACAAACAAAAATGGCCAGGCCATTTTTTTATTTGGTAACTCCTCTTTACCACCGAATCCGGATACCTTTATACCTGTAAAACTGCCAAATTTCACTAACCCCTCTCCCAAGACCATAGCCTCAGGAAACATTTCAAAGAGAGAGAAAATTACTACCCCAATTAACTTGGAAGAGAAACAAAACATTTCTTTAGCATAAGGAACAAGTGATATTTTATCCCAGGCATCTATTAAAAAGTTGTTTGAGGTGTGGTCTCCTACGTCTCCCTTAGAACAAAGACCGTAATCTCTATGAACCCCTATTGATCTAACTGAGGCCATACACCCCTATGTACCATTTTCCTGTCCCGCTGCTTTCTAGAGGATTTGTTGCTGCTATTTTGAAAAAGATGATAAGGCTTGCACCACAGCATCCCCCCAAATGCAGCGGGCGCAGTAGTCTCCATTACCACTCTACTCATTATTTAACCTTGAACCTTGTATTACTAAAATATCGCATCATTAGAGTGCTATCAAAAAACTCACTAATAACATATTACCATTCACATACTGTCAACACTCATTAAATTAACATCAAACCTCCTTATCAATGTCTTTGTCACTGTCACCCTTCATAAGGTTTAGAAAATAAAAGAAACTAAACCATGCTTTTTCTCTCCTTACTAGAAGACAATGTTTACATGTGGTCTACCCTAACAATATTAGTCTATATTTTTTATACCAACCTCTGCTTCACACTCATTAATGTGTCAATTATTTTAAGATTAATCTGTAATGCAGCAAATGTTGAAAATACATCAGCCAATTCTTAATAAATCCAAACAATTCAAATTTGAAATTCTTACTTTCCAATTGCCTAACTTTCCTTTGTTACCTTCACTAGTCTACATCTCTTCCCTTCACTTAGAAAGCTCTCTACAATCTCAACCATAGTCTACCTCTGTCTTTTCGCTAACGTTACCTTACCAGGTGAACAATTTTTCTTTAATTATAGTCAAAACAACATTAACTTCTGTTCACAGGGAGGCCACTTTAATATATTATCTCTTGTTTCGCTGGTTGTCCTTTCCCATAGGATGCCTGTGGCCCTGCTCTACCACATTGTTTACTAATGTGGCGATGTTTGGTATAGGAGTTTCTTCGTCTTTTCACGCCAATTATAACAAATCCACTACATATTGTATCAACACAGACCCCCAAATCGACACCCTTTAGCGATTGTTTGAATGTGGCGTAATTCGTGCTCTTGCCCATATATACTGCCAATTTTAATATTCTTACCTAATATCTACTGCCCTTGATTCTCACAAGGATTATTCAACCCCAAAATCCGCTAAGGAACTGGGTTGATCCAAGCTCTCTGATTCATAATGTATAATACCTTTCTTGTCACATGGCAGTCAAACATCCAAGCTAACTGGCTAAAGTTGGCTAGCTAACTTAGCTAACACTACTTCCAGACACAAACAAGAGAATACATCTTCACTCTCCATTCTACTCACCTAGCAGAGCTGGTTAGGCTCTTTACATGTTTATTCAAAATGTTGGTGACTAACTGTGCTGCTGGCAATCATTTAAATTACGTTATTTCCCTAATGTTTACTGACACCGGCCATATTCAACCCTGAGTTGAGCATTCAAAATTCACCAGTTATTCTGCGCTCTGGTACATCCAAAACAGTGCTCTGAAATCCGAAAAAATAGCTTGAGCGAATTTACCAAGTACCCCGTTTAGCAACGTCCATACTCAAATAGTACAGTTAGTGCTATTACGCTGATAGAACACTAACATCAAATCACTGGTGTATTGAGCTAATGATTCTTCTTTTATATCATTGCTGCCAAGTCAAAATTACATCCCTAAATTATTTAAGATTGGAATTTTCCATTCAGCAGGGCCGAATTTTATCCATGATTAGATTTTATTCCCATATTTGAGTCGAATTGGTAGAATTCTCATGCACTTATTTTAGAGTCTTTATGGCTTTGCTAAAACCTGCAGGAATATTTTCTAATTTCAATCTCGGCATTAGGTCCTGAGATAACACAACTCATACATTTACATTTTACAATACTAACCCATGGTACAGGATCTCACAACCTTACAAAGGGCAATAACTCCACAGGTGCACCTTACTATCTCATACTATTCATTATAATGCATTCTTTAATATTTCTATAGCGCTTTTTTGAGTCCACACAGGTCTCTAACCCACACAGGTCTCTCACCCACACAGGTCTCTCACCCACACAGGTCTCTAACCCACACAGGTCACTAATCCACACAGGGTTTTCAACACACACAGGGTTTTTGCTTTAAAGTCTTAAACTAGTTCACACAGATTCTAGTTTTAATCCAGTTCACACAGATTCTAGTTTTAATCCAGTTCACACAGATTCTGGATTCATCCAGTTCACACAGATTCTAGTTTTAATCCAGTTCACACAGATTCTGGATGTTAATGTCAGATGGCAGTTCCCTCAAACCTCAAAAATAATAATTATTGTTTCAAAGAAATGTCAGTCTCACCCTATTTGTTCGGAACACCGTAACCACCCTCCTGACACCCTCCTTCAGATCTTAGGCAGGCCCCTGGCTTCTCCTTCAGTGGAGAGCGGGTTTCCCTTGAGCCAGTTGGTGTAGCCCCGTGCACGATTAAACCAAGATCCTCAGGAGCAGTCAGCAGATGGAGTTTAATGTCCCATCTGGGTCGCCAAATATTGTGGTGGAAATTCTATCCAAGTGAGAAAGACTTTGTCATTTCTTCAAACAGTCATCTTTATTCAATATCGATTAATTATTGAAATATTGAGGCTGGTTGATCCCACACCCTTGAGTGTTGGACCGAGTAACCTAACCTTTACACAAATGCAGAATACTATATATAGCTGATACTAACAATACTTAGTCATGATTGGTTCCACCCATGCAGCTTGGTGCATCATTATCCACTCTGGGTTCATCCAGTTGTTATTTGCACGGGGTTGTTGTCTTAACCTACCCTAGTTTAGTTTCCCAGATGCAAGCATGATTTTGAGAAAATGAGGGATTATTCTACTCCTAAACTATCTCTAGTAAAACACATTCTTGTCTATGTAATACAGTCTTTAACTCATTTGTCAGCTCAAGCCATCTCTGGTGACCGTACGCCCAGATTAGCTGCAGGGAACTAGAGCGGAGACCAAAAAAACACAGACACTAGTAGGACAGAAATGTCTTACTATTAGTTAAATGTTCATTATTAACCATTAATATGAAATAAATCAGGTAAATACGTATTTTTTCTACTCACAGTAGGCATGCACACCTTCATCCAAAATATAATTCCAGCATCCTCAAAATGCCTTGATATTAACCAGATTTACATCCAACCCGTTTTTGTGAGTAAAGTACGTTGGATAATAAATGTCACAACATCATGGGAAAGCATGCAGTTTATTAGGCTACAGATGAAATAAGTGATGAACTTCACAGGGTGGTGAAAATGCATGGTGATGAGCTTGATGCTCCTTTCAATAAATATTGATGGGCTTATTCAAATGATGTGATGATCGATGCTTGGCTGCCGTTTGACAAATACAAATAATCATGCACTTCTGTCCATAATAATTTCATAATGTAGGCTATACCCACACTGTATCTGCGAGTTGTTGGCTAGAGCGGTGCCAGTAAGAGAGTGGGCATTTTCGCTAGAACTAACTACACAACATTTTATGTGACAAAACCATCAGTAGGCCTAGAGTTGAAAATGCGATAAAAACCCATTAACTTGAAGTTAACAGCAAAATGTGTACTACATATTTAAGCACATACTTTCGTCAATTTGATGGAAACATAACACTGATGGGAAAATGGGCATATTGTTTTTATGGCCATTTTTATTTTATTAGAATAACCCTTTGTTTTCGCAGTAAACAGTCTCCATGTACAGTGCCTTCAGAAAGTATTCACACCCCTTGACTTTTTCCCCAATTTCTTTTGTTACAGCCTCAATTTAAAATGGATTACATTTAGATTTGTTTTGGTCACTGGCCTACACACAATCCCTTAATGTCAATGTGGAATTATTATCTAAAATATAAAAATTCTATTAATTAAAATGAAAAGCTGAAATGGCTTGAGTCAGTAAGTATTGAACACTTTTGTTATGGCAAGCCTAAAAAAGTTCAAGAGTAAACTTTTGCTTAACAAGTCACATAATAAGTTGCATGGACTCACTATGTGCACAATATTAGTGTTGAACATTATTTTTTAATGACTGCCTCATCTCTGTACCCCACACATACAATTATCTTTAAAGTCCGTCAGTCGAGCAGTGAATTTCAAACACAGATTTAACAAGAAAGGAACTTCACAATGAGGCAATGGTGATTTTAAAACAGTTACAGAATTTAATGGCTGTGATAGAAAACAGAGGATGGATTAACAACATTGTAGTTAAGCCACAATACTAACCTAAATGACAGAGTGAAAAAAAGGAAGCCTGTACAGAATTGTCACGTCCTGACCAGTAAAGGGGTCATTTTGTTATTGTAGTTGGTCAGGACGTGGCAGGGGTGTGTTTGTTTTGTGTTGTTTTCTTTGGGGGGGTTAGTTCTATGTTATGTATTTCTATGTTTGAGTTTCTAGTATTTATATTTCTATGTGGTATTGTTTGGGATTGGTCTCTAATTGGAGGCAGCTGTATCTCGTTGCCTCTGATTAGAGGCCATATTTAAGTAGGGGTTTTTGTCTTGTGTTTTGTGGGTGGTTGTTCCATGTATAGTCTGTGTACTTTACAGGACTGTTTTTCGTCGTTCTTTTGTTCAGTGATAATTTCTTTAATAAATCAAGAAGATGATTCACATCCCCGCTGCAGTTTGGTCCGATCATTACGACGCTTATGACAGAACCACCCACCACCAACGGACCAAGCAGTGTGGAAGGGAGCAGCACCAGGAGTGGAGTAAGCGGCGTACTCGGGAGGTGATGGCACCCTGGTCGCTGGAGGAATTGGAGGCAAGAATTGACTGGACATGGGAACAGCTATTGGACTATTGCAACAGCCTGCCGGGGAAGCAGGTGGAGGTGAGAAGGCACCCCCCAATTTTTTTTTTGGGGGGGGGGGCACACGGGGAGTTGGAGTAAGTCAGGCAATAGGCCTAAACCAACTCCTCGTGCTTATTATGAGGAGCGACGGATCGAGAAAGCACCGAGCTATGCAGAAATGCACACTGTATTATATCCTGCCTGTTTGGCCCTGTCCGGGGGTATCATCGGATGGGGCCACAGTGTCTTCTGATCCCTCCTGTCTCAGCCTCCAGTATTTATGCTGCAGTAGTTTATGTGTCGGGGGGCTAGGATCAGTCTGTTACATCTGGAGTATTTCTCTTGTCTTATCCGGTGTCCTGTGTGAATTTAAATATGCTCTCTCTAATTCTCTCTTTCTTTCTTTCTCTCGGAGGACCTGAGCCCTAGGACCATGCCTCAGGACTACCTGGCATGATGACTCCTTGCTGTCCCCAGTCCACCTGGCCGTGCTGCTGCTCCAGTTTCAACTGTTCTGCCTGCGGCTATGGAACCCTGACCTGTTCACCGGACGTGCTTGTTGCACCCTCGACAACTACTATGATTATTATTATTTGACCATGCTGGTCATTTATGAACATTTTAACATCTTGACCATGTTCTGTTATAATATCCACCCGGCACAGCCAGAAGAGGACTGGCCACCCCTCATAGCCTGGTTCCTCTCTAGGTTTCTTCCTAGGTTTTTGGCCTTTCTAGGGAGTTTTTCCTAGGGAGTTTTTCCTAGCCACCGTGCTTCTTTCACATGCATTGCTTGCTGTTTGGGGTTTTAGGCTGGGTTTCTGTACAGCACTTTGAGATATCAGCTGATGTACGAAGGGCTATATAAATAAATTTGATTTGTATTGCCTAGACGCATTCAAAGGCCGGTGCAAGCTCCTCAGTATGGCCAGGCTATGGTGAGCACTCAGCCAGGAAGGGTTGTGCAGGCCGTATGCTCCAGACCTCCAGTGCATCTCCAGGGTCCAGTTTACCCTGTTCCTGCTCCTCGCACTAGCCCTGTGGTGCGTGTCACCAGTCTGGCGCCTCCAAAGCCTGCCCCACGCACCAGGCCTCTAGTGCGCCTGCCCAGTCCAATACGTCCTGTTCCTGCTCCTCGCACTAGCCCTGTGGTGCGTGTCACTAGTCTGGCGCCTCCAAAGCCAGTCCCATGCATCAGGCCTTCAGTGCGCAGTCCCCGTCAAGAGCTTCCGGCGACAGTGCCCCATCTAGAGCTTCCGGCGACAGTGCCCCATCTAGAGCTTCCGGCCCACAGTCCAGAACCGACAGAGTCGGCCGCTCAGTCCGGCGCAGCCAGAGTCGGCCGCTCAGTCCGGCGCAGCCAGAGTCGGCCCGCAGCCCAGAGCTACAGCCCTGAGCCTTCAGCAGGGGTGGACAGGTTAGAGTGGGGACTAAGGCCGGAACCAGAGCCACCTCCGTGGGGGGGAGTATTGGGGAAGGGGGGGGGGGGTGTTTGCACAGGAACCGTCGGTGACGGTGGCCACCCTCCCTTCCCTACCTTTAGTTTTGTTTTTTTTGTTGTGGGTTGTTGTTGGTGTCTTATGGTAAAGGTGCATTCGGTGTCTGCACCTTTGGGGGGGAGGGGGTACTGTCACGTCCTGACCAGTACAGGGGTAATTTTGTAGTTGGTCAGGACGTGGCAGGGGTGTGTTTGTTTTGTGTTGTTTTTTTTGGGGTGGTTAGTTCTATGTTATGTATTTCTATGTTTGAGTTTCTAGTATTACTATTTCTATGTGGTATTGTTTGGGATTGGTCTCTAATTGGAGGCAGCTGTACCTCGTTGCCTCTGATTAGAGGCCATATTTAAGTAGGGGTTTTTGTCTTGTTTTGTGGGTGGTTGTTCCATGTATAGTCTATTTACATTTACATTTTAGTCATTTAGCAGACGATCTTATCCAGAGCAACTTACAGTAATGAATGCATACATTTCATACATTTAATTTCATGCATTTTTTTCCCCTTTTATTTATATATACACTGCTCCAAAAAATAAAGGGAACACTTAAACAACACAATGTAACTCCAAGTCAATCACACTTCTGTGAAATCAAACTGTCCACTTAGGAAGCAACACTGATTGATAATACATTTCACATGCTGTTGTGCAAATGGAATAGACAACAGGTGGAAATTATAGGCAATTAGCAAGACACCCCCAATAAAGGAGTGGTTCTGCAGGTGGGGACCACAGACCACTTCTCAGTTCCTATGCTTCCTGGCTGATGTTTTGGTCACTTTTGAATGCTGGCGGTGCTTTCACTCTAGTGGTAGCATGAGACGGAGTCTACAACCCACACAAGTGGCTCAGGTAGTGCAGCTCATCCAGGATGGCACATCAATGCGAGCTGTGGCAAGAAGGTTTGCTGTGTCTGTCAGCGTAGTGTCCAGAGCATGGAGGCGCTACCAGGAGACAGACCAGTACATCAGGAGACGTGGAGGAGGCCGTAGGAGGGCAACAACCCAGCAGCAGGACCGCTACCTCCGCCTTTGTGCAAGGAGGAGCAGGAGAAGCACTGCCAGAGCCCTGCAAAATGACCTCCAGCAGGCCACAAATGTGCATGTGTCTGGTCAAACGGTCAGAAACAGACTCCATGAGGGTGGTATGAGGGCTCGACGTCCACAGGTGGGGGTTGGGCTTACAGCCCAACACCGTGCAGGACGTTTGGCATTTGCCAGACAACACCAAGATTGGCAAATTCGCCACTGGCGCCCTGTGCTCTTCACAGATGAAAGCAGGTTCACACTGAGCACGTGACAGACGTGACAGAGTCTGGAGACGCCGTGGAGAACGTTCTGCTGCCTGCAACATCCTCCAGCATGACCGGTTTGGCGGTGGGTCAGTCATGGTGTGGGGTGGCATTTCTTTGGGGGCCGCACAGCCCTCCATGTACTCGCCAGAGGTAGCCTGACTGCCATTAGGTACCGAGATGAGATCCTCAGACCCCTTGTGAGACCATATGCTGGTGCGGTTGGCCCTGGGTTCCTCCTAATGCAAGACAATGCTAGACCTCATGTGGCTGGAGTGTGTCAGCAGTTCCTGCAAGAGGAAGGCATTGATGCTATGGACTGGCCCGCCCGTTCCCCAGACCTGAATCCAATTGAGCACATCTGGGACATCATGTCTCGCTCCATCCACCAACGCCACGTTGCACCACAGACTGTCCAGGAGTTGGCGGATGCTTTAGTCCAGGTCTGGGAGGAGATCCCTCAGGAGACCATCCGCCACCTCATCAGGAGCATGCCCAGGTGTTGTAGGGAGGTCATACAGGCACGTGGAGGCCACACACACTACTGAGCCTCATTTTGACTTGTTTTAAGGACATGACATCAAAGTTGGATCAGCCTGTAGTGTGGTTTTCCACTTTAATTCTGAGTGTGACTCCAAATCCAGACCTCAATGGGTTGATAAATTGGATTTCCATTGATTATTTTTGTGTGATTTTGTTGTCAGCACATTCAACTATGTAAAGAAAAAAAGTATTTAATAAGATTATTTCTTTCTTTCAGATCTAGGATGTGTTGTTTAAGTGTTCCCTTTATTTTTTTGAGCAGTATATATATATATATATATATTTTTTTTTTTCTTTTTTTTATGTACCTTACAGGACTGTTTTTCGTCGTTCTTTTGTTCAGTGTTCATTTCTTTAATAAATCAAGAAGATGATTCACATCCCCGCTGCAGTTTGGTCCGATCATTATGACGCTTATGACAAGAATAAAAATGTTCCAAAACATACATCCTGTTTGCAACAAGGCACTAACGTAAAACTGCAATACATTTGGCAAAGCAATTAACTTTTTGTCCTGAATACAAAGTGTAATGTTTGGAGCAAATCCAATACAACACCTTACTTACTACCACTCTCCATATTTTCAAGCATAGTGGCTGCTGCATCATGTTATGGGTATGCTTGTAATTGTTAAGGACTGGGGAGTTTCTCAGGATAAACAATAAATAAATTGGAGCTACTGTAAGCACATGCAAAATTAAAGCGGAAAACCTGATTCAGTGTGCTTTACACCAGACACTGGGAGATTAATTCACCTTTCAGGAGGACAATAACATTGTCAAATCTACACTGGAGACAGTGAATGTTCCTGAGTGGTCGAGTTACAGTTTATCACTTAAATCTAATTGAAAATCTATGGCAAGACCTGAAAATGTCTAGCAATGATCCACAACCAATTTGACAGAGCTTGATTATTTGAAAAGAATAATGGGCAAATGTTACACAATCCAGGTGTGGAAAGCTCTTAGATTCTTACCTAGAAAGACTCACAGCTTTAATCGCTGTCAACTGTCACAGATCCCTCCAGAACTTTGATCACGCACACCTGTCCCCTACTCCCACTGATTAGTACTTGTATAAGTGTGTCCTTTGGTTTCCATTGGGCGGTTGATTATTGTTACTATGTCCGTTGGTGCGTGTGAGTACCTGTGCTGTGTATTTTGGCTTTCGTTCCATTGTAGATTGCGCAGATGATTACGGGTCTCGTCCTGTATGTTAAATCATTGTGCGCTTGTGTTATTTATTTGAGGTACTCCTCGCTCTTTTGTTTGGGTTTCAACCCTGTGTTTTTGTATAGTGTTTGCTTGGTTTTTGTCCCGTGCCTTTACATGGCACACCATAATTTGGGGTAGAATAAAAAAAACGATTACGCATTCGTGCATATTGACTCAGGGGTATGAATAATTATGTCAATGAGATATTTCTGTATTTCAAGTTTCAATAAGTTTGACAAAATTTCTAAAAACACATTTTTATTTTGTCATTATGGGGTATTGTGTGAAGATTTTTAATCAATTTTAAATTCAGGCTGTAACACAACAAAATGTGGAATTGTCACGACTTCCACCGAAGTCGGTTCCTCTCCTTGTTCGGGCGGCGTTTGGCGATCGGTGTCACCGGTCTTCTAGCCATCGCCGATCCACCTTTCATTTTCCATTTGTTTTGTCTTGTTTTCCTGCACACCTGGTTTACATTTCCCTCATTACTTGTCGTGTATTTAACCCTCTGTTCCCCCCATGTCTGTGTGTGAAATTGTTTGTTGTAAGTGCTTGTGCACATTTTGACTGGTGCGCGACGGGTTTTGTACCCATATTTTGTATTTCTGGATGCTGTTGGTTTTGATAATTAAACTGTTCCGGTTATTACCCAGTTCTGCTCTCCTGCGTCTGACTTCCCTGCCAACAGTTACGCACCGATTACAGGGTTAAAACAAAGGGAGCATTCATGAGAGCCTCACCTTTTCACCTTTTCACACCGGAACAGCCCAAACTGTTCGGACCATACAGACAGAAATAGGTAGATCAGCTGTACCAACTTCAGATGAGTCCCAAGACGCTTATGGGGGTCATAGATAAAAACGGAGAACAACATCGTGTTTGTGAGAGTCTCATCTTTTCATGTAGGCCAAATCATTCAGACACTACAGACTATTTAGTAAGAAGAAGACCAATTTTTGGGATGTCTCATGGTCTGACAAACATCGCTCTAGCTCTGCCACCTTTCATCGCAGATGCAGAATTGCGACATCGGCGAATGGGATTATTTTCTGCTTATGCATTCTCATATCGACACCAAACCCACCACTGGTATGTGTGGCCAAAGAGATCTATTTCCATAATGGTCAAAGAACCCTCCCAATGTGTTCTCTGATCTCATAAAACATTTTTGAAAAATGCTCATTGCCATTATCCTCGCAAGGTGAGTTATTTATATTGAAAGTTATTTATAAACAGGGCTGCCAATAATTTTGACCCCAATCTTTTTGAGATCGTTTTTAAATGACTTGAAACACAAAATCTCATTGTATTAGGATAAATAATAATAATTAAAAAAAATTCCATACAATATAGCTCAGTATTTGTATTATTTATTCTGTTCATCTTCATCAATGGTGTCAATCATTTTGGACCTGACTACAAAGGGAAGCACAGCCGAGAGCTTCCCAGTGACTCGAGCCTACCAGACGAGCTAAATAACTTTGAGGCAAGTAACACTGAAACATGCATGAGAGTACCAGCTGTTCCAGCCGACTGTGTGATCATGCTCTCAAGAGCCGATGTAAGACCTTCAAACAGGTCAACATTCAAACAGGCTGCAGGGACAGACGGATTACCAGGACGTGTACTCCGAGCATGCGCTGACCAACTGGCAAGTGTCTTCACTGACATTTTCAACCTCTCCCTGTCTGAGTCTGTAATACCAACATGTTTCAAGCAGACCACCATAGTCCCTGTGCCCAAGAACACTAAGGTAACCTGCCTAAATGACCACCGACCCGTAGCTCTCACGTCTGTAGCCATGAAATGCTTTGAAAGGCTGGTCATGGCTCAGATCAACACCATTATCTGAGAAGCCCTAGACCCACTCCAATTTGCATACCGCACCAACAGATCCACAGATGATGCAATCTCTATTGCACTCCACACTGCCCTTTCACACCTGGACAAAAGGAACACCTATGTGAGAATGCTATTCATTGACTACATCTCAGCGTTCAACACCATAGTGCCTTCAAAGCTCATCACTAAGCTAACCTGTTAGGGCTAGGGGGCAGTATTGACACGGCTGGATAAAAAACATACCCGATTTAATCTGGTTACCACTCCTACCCAGTAACTAGAATATGCATATACTTATTACATATGGATAGAAAACACCCTAAAGTTTCTAAAACTGTTTGAATGGTGTCTGTGAGTATAACAGAACTCAAATGGCAGGTCAAAACCTGACAGATTCCTTTACAGGAAGTGGCCTGTCTGACCATTTCTTGAACTTCTTTTCCATCTCTATCTTTTACTAAGGATCTCTGCTCTAACGTGACACTTCCCACGTCTTCCATAGGCTCTCAGAGCCCGGGAAAAAACAGAATGTCGTCATTCCAGCCCCAGGCTGAAACACATTATCGCCTTTCTCAAGTGGCCGATCAAGGGACTCTGGGCTTATGCGCGTGACCCGACCGCCCCCGCCTTTGTGATTTTTTCCTCTGTTTGCCGAAAAGGAGATTCCCTGTCGGAATATTATCGCTTTTCTACGAGAAAAATGGCGTAAAAATTGATTTTAAACAGCGGTTGACATGCTTCGAAGTACGGTAATGGAATATTTAGAATTTTTTTGTCACGAATTGCGCCATGCGCGCGACCCTTCTTTACCATTTCGGATAGTGTCTGGGACGCACGAACAAAACGCCGCTATTTGGATATAACGATGGATTATTTTGGACCAAACCAACATTTGTTATTGAAGTAGCAGTCCTGGGAGTGCATTCTGACGAAGACAACAAAAGGTAATCAAACTTTTATAATAGTAAATATGATTATGGTGAGTGCTAAACTTGCCGGGTGTCTAAATAGCTAGCCCGTGATGCCTGGGCTATGTACTTAGAATATTGCAAAATGTGCTTTCACCAAAAAGCAATTTTAAAATCGGACATATCGAGTGCATAGAGGAGGTCTGTATCTATAATTCTTAAAATAATTGTTATGCTTTTTGTGAACGTTTATCGTGAGTAATTTAGTAAAATGTTAGCGAATTCCCCGGAAGTTTGCGGGGGGTATGCTAGTTCTGAACGTCACATGCTAATGTAAAAAGCTGGTTTTTGATATAAATATGAACTTGATTGAACAAAACATGCATGTATTGTATAACATAATGTCCTAGGGTTGTCATCTGATGAAGATCATCAAAGGTGAGTGCTGCATTTAGCTGTCTTCTGGGTTTTGGTGACATTATATGCTGGCTTGAAAAATGGGTGTCTGATTATTTCTGGCTTGGTACTCTGCTGACATAATCTAATGTTTTGCTTTCGTTGTAAAGCCTTTTTGAAATCGGACAGTGTGGTTAGATTAACGAGAGTCTTGTCTTTAAATAGCTGTAAAATAGTCATATGTTTGAGAAATTGAAGTAATAGGATTTTGAAGGTTTTGAAAATCGCGCCACAGGCTTAAAGTGGCTGTTACGTAGGTGGGACGAATTCATCCCGCCTAGCCCAGAGAGGCTAAGGACCCTGGGACTAAACACCTCCCTCTGCAATTGGATCCTGGACTTCCGGATGGGCCACCCCCAGGTGGTAAGGGTAGGTGACAACACATCCGCCACGCTGATTCTCAACACAGGGGTCCCTCAAGGGTTCGTGCTCAGTCCCCTCCTGTGCTCCCTGTTCACTCATGACTCCACGGCCAGGCACGACTCCAACACCATTGTTAAGTTTGCTGATGACACAACAGTGGTAGGCCTGATCACCAACAACATTGAGACAGCCTATATGGAGGAGGTCAGAGACAACAACCTCTCCCTCAACATGACCAAGACAAAGGGGATGATTGTGGCCTACAGGAAAAGGAGGACCAAGCACTTCCCCATTCCCATAGACGTGGCTGAGGTGGAGCAGGTTGAGAGCTTCAAGTTCCTTGGCGTCCACATCACCAACAAACTAACATGGTCCAAGCACACCAAGAGAGTCGTGAAGAGGGCACGACAAAACCTATTCCCCCTCAGGAGGCTGAAAATATTTGGCATGGGTCGTCAGATCCTCAAAAGGTTTTACAGCTGCACCATCGAGAGCATCCTGCATCAGCGCCTGGTATGGCAAGTGCTTGGCCTCCGACCGCAAGGCACTACGGAGGGTAGTGCATACGGCCGAGTACATCAACAGGGCCAAGCTTCCTGCCATCCAGGACCTCTATACCAGGCGGTGTCAGAGGAAGGCCCTAAGAATTGTCAAAGACTCCAGCTACCCTATTTATAGACTGTTCTCTCTGCTACCGCACGGCAAGCGGTACCGGAGTGCCAAGTCTAGGTCCAAGAGACTTCTAAACAGCTTCTACCCCCAATCCATAAGACTCCTGAACATCTTATCAAATGGCTACCCAGACTATTTGCATTGCCCCCCCCCCCTCCTCTTTTACGCTGCTGCTACTCTCTGTTATTATCTATGCATAGCCACTTTAATAACTCTACCTACATGTACATATTACCTCAATTACCTCGACTAACCGGTACCCCCGCACATTGACTCTGTAGCGGTACCCCCTGTATATAGCCCCGCTATTGTTATTTACTGCTGCTTTTTAATTATTTGTTATTCTTATCTCTTACTTCTTTTTTGGGGGTATTTTCTTAAAATTGCATTGTTGGTTAAGGGCTTGTAAATAAGCATTTCACTGTAAGGTCTACATCTGCTGTATTCGGCGCATGTGACAACTAACATTTGATTTGACTGTATGTACACACTGACATATGAAGGCCTATGTGCAGAAGTACTCCGTTTACAAATGCATTATAGCCTTCATTGAGAACAAACACAGACCACCACATGTATAGGTCTTCACACATCCTCTGCAGAAACAAACAACCACCTATGATTGAACAAACATGCAGATATGCAACACACAGAGACACACACACAAGCATGCAGACCCACACACTCACTTTAATGCAGATTTAGGCATTCAAAAACAAAAACAAAAAACTGAAACTTTCCAATCTTTAGTCATTTTGGGAAAGATCATATTTGCATGTGGAATTCTTTAGATTATTTGTAATGGTTGAAAACCTGACTAAGAATCAGATGTATTTCATTGCAGTTTAGCCACACCATCGGGCATACAACAACCTATTCTCTCCACTACATCCCATAATATATATCAACTTCCCTATGTATTGCTCCCCACACCTCTCTGATTCAGAGGGGTTGGGTTAAATGAGGAAGACACATTTCAGTTGAATGCATTCAGATGTACAACTGACTAGGTATTCCCCTTTCCCCTTTCCCTTCCCTGTATAGCATCCTGTCTGAAGATCCAAATGTAGCTTAAATGCAGACCATATGGCAGTAGAGATCACTACAGAGAACCATGTTTTTGCAGCACATATTAGTTGGTGTTGGTGTGGTACGGTTGGAATGAACAACAAGCATATTTAGTACTGAAGATCAAACTGATTGGTCTCAAAGATGAGAACAATCTCCAAAGCCTGATAGAGAGATAAAATAAACCTCTGAAATATCCTTCTTTCTTTTCTTCTCTTTTTGCTGTTGTGTCTGTACTTTCACAAGGTTGATGCTGTGAATTACAAAGCAAAGCAAATAGACTTTAAAGTCAATGATCTTTGTGCCATTAAGAATTAAAATTTAACTACACCGTAATCATTACGCTTTAACATTAACCAAATAATAATACTTTAATTTACGTTCATGAAATAAACAGAACATTTTAGAGACAATAATACTATGATTTAGGCTTTTGAATCTTCAGCTCTTTTCTCTCTGTCTGTCCCTGTCTCCTACTCTCTCTGTCTCTCTGTCTCTCCCTGTCTCTCCCTCTCTGTCTCTGTCTCTCCCTGTCTCTCACTCTCTCTGTCTCGCCCTGTCTCTCACTCTCTCTGTCTCTCCCTGTCTCTCTGTCTCTCCCTGCCTCTCACTCTCTCCGACTCCCTGTTTCTTCCTGTCTCTCACTCTCCATGTCTCTCTGTTTCTCCCTGTCTCTCACTCTCTCCATCTCTCTGTCTCTCCCTGTCTCTCACTCACTCTGTCTCTCTGTTTCTTCCTGTCTCTAGCTCTCTCTGTCTCACACTCTCTCCTTTAATCTCTCTCCATGTCTCTCACTCTCTATGTCTCTCTGTCTCTCCCTGTCTCTCACTCTCACTGAATCTCTGTTTCTTCCTGTCTCTCACTCTCTCTCTGTCTCTCTGTCTCTCACTCTCTCTGTCTCTCTTTTTCTTCCTGTCTCTCACTCTCTCTGTCTCTCTGTCTCTCCCTCTCTCTGTCTCTCTGTTTCTTCCTGTCTCTCACTCTCTCTGATTCTCCCTGTCTCTCACTCTCTCAGTCTCTCTGTTTCTTGCTGTCTCTCACTCTCTCTGTCTCTCTGTTAATTCCTGTCTCTCACTCTCTCTGCCTCTCTGTCTCTCCCTGTCTCTCACTCTCTCAATCTTTCCATGTCCCTCATTCTCTCTGTCTCTCAGTCTCTCCCTGTCTCTCACTTTCTGAGTCTCTCTGTCTCTCCCTGTCCCTCACTCTCTCTGACTCTCTGTTTCTTCCTGTCTCTCACTCTCTCTCTCTCTGTCTCTCCCTGTCTCGCACTCTCTCTGTCTCTCTGTCTCTCCATGTCTCTCACTTTCTCTATCTCTCTGTCTCTCCCTGTCTCTCACTCTCTGTGTGTCTCTGTCTCTCCCTGTCTCTCACTCTCACTGTCTCTCTGTCTCTCCCTGTCTCTCACTCTCTCTATCTCTCCATGTCCCTCACTCTCTCTCTCGCTCTGTCTCTCCCTGTCTCTCACTCTCTCTCTCTCTCTGTCTCTCCCTGTCTCTCACTCGCTCTATCTCTCCATGTCCCTCACTCTCTCTCTCTCTCTGTCTCTCCCTCTGTCTCTCCATGTCTCTCAATCTCTCTGTCTCTCCCTGTCTCTCACTCTCTGTGTCTCTCTGTCTCTCCCTGTCTCTCACGCTCACTGTCTCTCTGTCTCTCCCTGTCTCTCACTCTCTCTATCTCTCCATGTCCCTCACTCTCTCTCTCTCTCTCTCTCTCTCTCTGTCTCTCCCTGTCTCTCCCTGTCTCTCTCTCTCTCTCTCTCTCTCTCTCTCTCTCTCTCCCTGTCTCTCACTCTCTCTGTCTCTCCCTGTCTCTCACTCTCTGTCTCACTCTCACTCTCTGTCACTATCTCTGTCTCTCCCTGTCTCTCACTCTCTCTGTCGCTCTGTTTCTCCCAATCTCTCACTCTCTGTCTCTCTGTCTCTCCGTGTATATCTGTCTCTCCCTGTCACTCTCTGTCTCTCTGTCTCTCCCTGTCTCTCACTCTCTGTGTCTCTCTGTCTCTCCCTCTCTCTTTCTATCCATGTCTCTCACGCTCTCTGTCTCGCTGTCTCTCCCTGTCTCTCACTCTCTGTCTCTCTGTCTCTCCATGTCTCTCACTCTCTCTATCTCTCCATGTCCCTCACACTCTCTGTCTCCCCTGTCTCTCACTCTCTCTGTCTCTTTGTCTCTCCCTGTCTCTCACTCTCTGTCTGACTCTCACTCTCTGTCGTTCTCTCTGTCTCTCCATGTCTCTCACTTTCTCTATCTCTCTGTCTCTCCCTGTCTCTCACTCTCTGTGTCTCTCTGTCTCTCCCTGTCTCTCACTCTCACTGTCTCTCTGTCTCTCCCTGTCTCTCACTCTCTCTATCTCTCCATGTCCCTCACTCTCTCTGTCTCTCCCTGTCTCTCACTCTCTCTCTCTCTCTCTCTCTGTCTCTCCCTGTCTCTCACTCGCTCTGTCTCTCCCTGTCTCTCACTCTCTGTCTCACTCTCACTCTCTGTCACTCTCTCTGTCTCTCCATGTCTCTCACTATCTCTGTCTCTCTCTCCCTGTCTCTCACTCTCTCTGTCGCTCTGTTTCTCCCAATCTCTGTCTCTCTGTCTCTCCGTGTATATCTGTCTCTCCCTGTCACTCTCTGTCTCTCTGTCTCTCCCTGTCTCTCAGTCTCTCCCTTTCTCTTTCTATCCATGTCTCTCACTCTCTCTGTCTCTCTGTCTCTCCATGTCTCTCACTCTCTCTGTCTCTCCCTGTCTCTCACTCTCTCTGTCTCTCCCTGTCTCTCACTCTCTCTATCTCTCCATGTCCCTCACACTCTCTGTCTCTCCCTGTCCCTCACTCTCTCTGACTCTCTGTTTCTTCCTGTCTCTCACTCTCTCTCTCTCTGTCTCTCCCTGTCTCACACTCTCTCTGACTCTCTGTTTCTTCCTGTCTCTCACTCTCTCTCTCTCTGTCTCTCCCTGTCTCACACTCTCTCTGTCTCTCTGTCTCTCCATGTCTCTCACTTTCTCTATCTCTCTGTCTCTCCCTGTCTCTCACTCTCTGTGTCTCTCTGTCTCTCCCTGTCTCTCACTCTCACTGTCTCTCTGTCTCTCCCTGTCTCTCACTCTCTCTATCTCTCCATGTCCCTCACTCTCTCTCTCGCTCTGTCTCTCCCTGTCTCTCACTCTCTCTCTCTCGCTGTCTCTCCCTGTCTCTCACTCACTCTATCTCTCCATGTCCCTCACTCTCTCTCTCTCTCTGTCTCTCCCTCTGTCTCTCCATGTCTCTCAATCTCTCTGTCTCTCCCTGTCTCTCACTCTCTGTGTCTCTCTGTCTCTCCCTGTCTCTCACGCTCACTGTCTCTCTGTCTCTCCCTGTCTCTCACTCTCTCTATCTCTCCATGTCCCTCACTCTCTCTCTCTCTCTCTCTGTCTCTCCCTGTCTCTCTCTCTCTCTCTCTCTCTCTCTCTCTCTCTCTCTCTCTCTCCCTGTCTCTCACTCTCTCTGTCTCTCCATGTCTCTCACTATCTCTGTCTCTCTCTCCCTGTCTCTCACTCTCTCTGTCGCTCTGTTTCTCCCAATCTCTCACTCTCTGTCTCTCTGTCTCTCCGTGTATATCTGTCTCTCACTCTCTGTCTCTCTGTCTCTCCCTGTCTCACACTCTCTCTGTCTCTCTGTCTCTCCATGTCTCTCACTTTCTCTATCTCTCTGTCTCTCCCTGTCTCTCACTCTCTGTGTCTCTCTGTCTCTCCCTGTCTCTCACTCTCACTGTCTCTCTGTCTCTCCCTGTCTCTCACTCTCTCTATCTCTCCATGTCCCTCACTCTCTTCTGTCTCTCCCTGTCTCTCTCTCTCTCTCTCTCTCTCTCTCTCTCTCCCTGTCTCTCACTCTCTCTGTCTCTCCATGTCTCTCACTATCTCTGTCTCTCTCTCCCTGTCTCTCACTCTCTCTGTCGCTCTGTTTCTCCCAATCTCTCACTCTCTGTCTCTCTGTCTCTCCGTGTATATCTGTCTCTCCCTGTCACTCTCTGTCTCTCTGTCTCTCCCTGTCTCTCACTCTCTCTGTCTCTCCATGTCTCTCACTATCTCTGTCTCTCTCTCCCTGTCTCTCACTCTCTCTGTCGCTCTGTTTCTCCCAATCTCTCACTCTCTGTCTCTCTGTCTCTCCGTGTATATCTGTCTCTCCCTGTCACTCTCTGTCTCTCTGTCTCTCCCTGTCTCTCAGTCTCTCCCTTTCTGTTTCTATCCATGTCTCTCACTCTCTCTGTCTCTCCCTGTCTCTCACTCTCTGTCTCTCTGTCTCTCCATGTCTCTCACTCTCTCTGTCTCTCCCTGTCTCTCACTCTCTCTGTCTCTCCCTGTCTCTCACTCTCTCTATCTCTCCATGTCCCTCACACTCTCTGTCTCTCCCTGTCTCTCACTCTCTCTGTCTCTTTGTCTCTCCCTGTCTCTCACTCTCTCTGTCTCTCCCTGTCTCTCACTCTCTGTCTGACTCCTACTCTCTGTCTCTCCATGTCTCTCACTATCTCTGTCTCTCTCTCTCCCTGTCTCTCACTCTCTCTGTCGCTCTGTTTCTCCCAATCTCTCACTCTCTGTCTCTCCGTGTATATCTGCCTCTCCCTGTCTCTCACTCTCTTTGTCTCTCTGTCACTCTGTCTCTCCCTGTCTCTCACTCTCTCTTGTGCACGCACACACACAGACAGAAAACTGGGCCAGGCTCCTGAGCTCTGCCAAAGATTATCTCTGCCAAATGCTGGGGTCCTGAATGGGAGTGTGCCTGACTTTGGCTGCCCTTGTGTGTGCCTGTCTCCAGCTGGGCATCCATTAGAGTTCTCCTCAGCAGACGCTGGCTTCCACTGAGAGGCAGGGGTCAGACAGCACACAGATGCACCTTGCCTTACATCAGTCAGGACAGGTGTTGGGTTTGAACTACAGACGTATTGTTCAGAGAAATTCATTTATTTGTTTCTGTCACTTTTCTCTTTTCCCCATATAATCACTGTGTGCATAAAACCATGATTGACCTTGACCGTTGTCAAGAAGCAGCAAATCTAGATTTTATTTGCTGAAAAATATGATTCAGTTTTCTTTCCTTTGCTTAGTTTGATAGTTGCAATAGACTACTTTAGGAAGATGTGTGGGTAGACATGTGGAGAGAAATACAACTATATACTGTATTTTCTTCACATACGGGGCTTCCTCTTAGTCTATAGACAAACCAGCCTCTTCCTGCTCACTGAGAGATAATGGAAATGTGGAGGGAAGGAGGATAGATAGATAGACAGACGGAGGGAGGGAGGGAGGGAGGGAGGGAGGGAGGGAGGGAGGGAGGGAGGGAGGGAGGGAGGGGAGGGGGGGGAGGGAGGGTAGATAGATAGATAGATTGACAGAGGGAGGGAAGATAGATAGATTGACAGAGGGAGGGAGGGAGGGAGGAAAGATAGATAGACAGAGGGAGGATAGACAGATGGACAGAGAGAGGGAGGATAGACAGATAGATGGACAGAGGGAGGAGAACAGATGGACATTGGGAGGGAGGATAGACAGATGGACAGAGGGACAGAGGGAGGGAGGATAGACATCTAGACAGAGGGAGGGAGGATAGACAAATAGACAAAGGGAGGGAGGACAGACAGACAGACAGACAGACAGACAGACAGACAGACAGACAGACAGACAGACAGACAGACAGACAGACAGACAGACAGACAGACAGACAGACAGACAGACAGACAGACAGACAGACAGACAGACAGACAGACAGACAGACAGACAGAGGTATGAGGATAGACAGATAGACAGAGGGATGAGGATAGACAGATAGACAGAGGGAGTGAGGATAGACAGATAGACAGAGGGATGAGGATAGACAGATAGACAGAGGGAGGATAGACAGAGAGACAGAGGGATGAGGATAGACAGATAGACAGAGGGATGAGGATAGACAGATAGACAGAGGGATGAGGAAAGACAGATAGACAGAGGTATGAGGATAGAAAGAGGTATGAGGATAGACAGATAGACAGAGGGATGAGGATAGACAGATAGGCAGAGGGATTGGGATAGACAGATAGACAGAGGGATGGGGATAGACAGATAGACAGAGGGATGAGGATAGACAGATAGACAGAGGGATGAGGATAGACAGATAGACAGAGGGATGAGGATAGACAGATAGACAGAGGGATGAGGATAGACAGATAGACAGAGGGAGGATAGACAGAGAGACAGAGGGATGAGGATAGACAGAGGGATGAGGATAGACAGATAGACAGAGGGATGAGGATAGACAGATAGACAGAGGGATGAGGAAAGACAGATAGACAGAGGTATGAGGATAGACAGAGGTATGAGGATAGACAGATAGACAGAGGGATGAGGATAGACAGATAGGCAGAGGGATTGGGATAGACAGATAGACAGAGGGATGGGGATAAACAGACAGACAGAGGGACGAGGATAGACAGATAGACAGAAGGACGGGGAAAGACAGATAGACAGAGGAGGGGAGGATAGGCAGATAGACAGAGGGATGAGGATAGACAGAGAGACAGAGGGATGAGGACAGACAGATAGACAGAGGGAGGGATGATAGGCAGATAGAGGGATGAGGATAGACAGATAGACAGAGGGATGGGGATAGACAGATAGACAGAGGGATGAGGATAGACAGATAGACAGAGGGATGAAGATAGACAGATAGACAGAGGAATGAGGATAGACAGATAGACAGAGGGATGAGGATAGACAAATTGACAGAGAGATGGGGATAGACAGATAGACAGAGTGATGAGGATAAACAGATAGACAGAGGGATGAGGACAGACAGATAGACAGAGGAAGGGAGGATAGACAGATAGACAGAGGGATGAGGATATACAGATGGACAGAGGGAGGGAGGATAGACAGAGGGAGGCAGGATAGACAGATCGACAGAGGGATGAGGATAGACAGATAGAAAGAGGGATGAGGATAGACAGATAGACAGAGGGATGAAGATAAACAGACAGACAGAGGGATGGGGATAGACAGATAGACAGAGGTATGAGGATAGACAGATAGACAGAGGGACGATAGACAGATATACAGAGTGATGAGGATAGACAGACAGACAGAGGGACACGGATAGACAGATAGACAGAGGGATGAGGATAGACAGATAGACAGAGGGATGAGGATAGACAGATAGACAGAGGGATGGGGATAGACCGATAGACAGAGGGATGAGGATAGACAGATAGACAGAGGGATGAGGATAGACAGATAGAAAGACAGACAGAGGGATGAGGATAGACAAATTGACAGAGAGACGAGGATAGACAGACAGACAGAGGGACGAGGATAGACAGATAGACAGAAGGATGGGGAAAGACAGATAGACAGAGGAGGGGAGGATAGGCAGATAGACAGAGGGATGAGGATAGACAGATAGACAGAGGGATGAGGACAGACAGATAGACAGAGGGAGGGATGATAGGCAGATAGAGGGATGAGGATAGACAGATAGACAGAGGAATGAGGATAGGCAGATAGACCGAGGGATGAGGATAGACAGATAGACAGAGGGATGAGGACAGACAGATAGACAGAGGGATGAGGATAGACAGATAGACAGAGGGATGAAGATAGACAGAGGGATGAAGATAGACAGATAGACAGAGGAATGAGGATAGACAGATAGACAGAGGGATGAGGATAGACAAATTGACAAAGAGATGGGGATAGACAGATAGACAGAGTGATGAGGATAAACAGATAGACAGAGGGATGAGGACAGACAGATAGACAGAGGAAGGGAGGATAGACAGATAGACAGAGGGATGAAGATAGGCAGATAGACAGAGGGATGAGGATATACAGATGGACAGAGGGAGGGAGGATAGACAGAGGGAGGCAGGATAGACAGATCGACAGAGGGATGGTGTTAGACAGATAGACAGAGGGATGAGGATAGACAGATGGACAGATAGACAGAGGGATGAGGATAGACAGATAGACAGAGGGATGAGGATAGACAGATAGACAGAGGGATGAGGATAGACAGATAGACAGAGGGATGAGGATAGACAGATAGACAGAGGGATGAGGATAGACAGATCGACAGAGGGATGGGGATAGACAGAGGGATGAGGATAGACAGAGGGATGAGGATAGACAGATAGACAGAGGGAGGATAGACAGGTAGACAGAGGGAAGGAGGATAGACAGATAGACAGAGGGAGGATAGACAGATAAACTGAAGGATGATAGACAGATAGACAGAGGGAAAGAGGATAGACAGATTGACAGGAGGATAGACAGACAGAGGGAAGGAGGATAGACAGATAGACAGAGGGAGGATAGACAGGTAGACAGAGGGAAGGAGGATAGACAGATAGACAGAGGGAGGATAGACAGATGGGACAAGGATAGACAGATAGACAGAAGGAGGATAGACAGATAGACTGAGGGACAAGGATAGACAGACAGAAGGAGGATAGACAGATAGACAGAGGGAGGATAGACAGATAGACAGAGGGACAAGGATAGACAGATAGACAGAAGGAGGATAGACAGATAGACAGAGGGTCAAGGATAGACAGATAGACAGAACGAGGATAGACAGATAGACAGAGGGAGGATAGACAGATAGGCACACAGGGGGACATACACTTGCCTGCAGGTGACAGCATTCCCTCCCCCATATGCCCCCTTAGACACAACTACGAGAACATAACCAACAAAAATGGGTCACAACTCCTGCAGCTCTGTCGGACGCTGGGTATGTACATAGTCAATGGTAGGCTTTGAGGGGACTCCTATGGTAGGTACACCTATAGCTCATCTCTTGGCAGTAGTACTGTAGACTATTTTATTACTGACCTCAACCCAGAGTCTCTCAGAGCGTTCACAGTCAGCCCACTGACTCCCCTATCAGATCACAGCAAAATCACAGTCTACTTGAACAGAGCAATACTCAATCATGAGGCATCGAAGCCAAAGGAGCTGAATAATATTAAGAAATGCTATAGATGGAACGAAAATAGTGTTGAAGTCTACCAAAAAACTATTAGGCAACAACAAGTTCAATCCCTTTTAGACAATTTCCTGGGTAAAACGTTCCACTGCAATAGTGAAGGTGTGAACTTGGCACTAGAAAATCTTAACAGTATATTTGACCTCTCAGCTTCCCTATCAAATCTAATAATCTCAAATAGAAAACCGAAGAACATGAACAACAATGACAAATGGTTTTATGAAGAATGCAAAAATCTAAGAAAGAAATTGAGAAACCTGTCCAACCAAAAACATAGAGACCCAGAAAACCTGAGTCTACGCCTTCACTATGGTGAATCACTAAAACAATACAGCAATACACTACGGAAAAAGAAGGAACAGCACGTCAGAAATCAGCTCAGTGTAATTGAAGAATCCACAGACTCTAACCACTTCTGGGAAAATTGGAAAACACTAAACAAACAACAACACGAAGAGTTATCTATCCAAAATGGAGATGTATGGATAAACCACTTCTCCAATCTTTTTGGCTCTATAACAAAGAACAAAGAGCAAAAACATATACATGATCAAATACACACCTTAGAATCAACTATTAAAGACTACCAGAACCCACTGGATTCTCCAATTACCTTGAATGAGCTACAGGACAAAATAAAAACCCTCCAACCCAAAAAGGCCTGTGGTGTTGATGGTATTCTCAATGAAATTATCAAATATACAGACAACAAATTCCAATTGGCTATACTTAAACTCTTTAGCATCATCCTTAGCTCTGGTATCTTCCCCAATATTTGGAACCAAGGACTGATCACCCCAATCCACAAAAGTGAAGACAAATTTGACCCCAATAACTACCGTGGGATATGCGTCAACAGCAACCTTGGGAAAATCCTCTGCATTATCATTAACAGCAGACTCGTACATTTCCTCAGTGAAAACAATGTACTGAGCTAATTTTAAATGGGCTTTTTACCAAATTACCGTACAACAGACCATGTATTCACCCTGCACACCCTAATTGACAAACAAACAAACCAAAACAAAGGCAACGTCTTCTCATGCTTTGTTGATTTCAAAAAAGCCTTCGACTCAATTTGGCATGAGGGTCTGCTATACAAATTGATGGAAAGTGGTGTTGGGGGTAAAACATACGACATTATAAAATCCATGTACACAAACAACAAGTATGCGGTTAAAATAGGCAACAAACACACACGTTTCTTCCCACAGAGCCGTGGGGTGATACAGGGATGCAGCTTGATCCCCACCCTCTTAAACATATATATCAACGAATTGGCGTGGGCACTAGAAAAGTCTGCAGCACCTGGCCTCACCCTACTAGAATCTGAAGTCAAATGTCTACTGTTTGCTGATGATCTGGTGCTTCTGTCCCCAACCATGGAGGGCCTACAGCAGCACCTATATATTCTGCACAGATTCTGTCAGACCTGGGCCTTGACAGTAAATCTCAGTAAGACCAAAATAATGGTGTTCCAAAAAAGGTCCAGTCGCCGGGACCACAAATACAAATTCCATCTCGACACTGTTGCTCTGGAGCACCCAAAAAACTATACATACCTTGGCCTAAACATCAGCACCACAGGTAACTTCCATAAAGCTGTGAATGATCTGAGAGACAAGGCAAGAAGGGCTTTCTATGCCATCAAAAGGAACATAAAATTCCACATACCAATTAGGATCTGGCTAAAAATACTTGAATCAGGCATAGAACCCATTGCCCTTTATGGTTGTGAGGTCTGGGGTACGCTCACCAACCAAGAATTCAAAAAATGGGACAAACACCAAATTGAGACTCTGCATGCAGAATTCTGCAAAAATATCCGCAGTGTACAACGTAGAACACCAAAAATGCATGCAGAGCAGAATTAGGCCGATACCCACTAATTATAAAAATCAAGAAAAGAGCCGTTAAATTCTACAACCACCTAAAAGGAAGCGATTCCCAAACCTTCCATAACAAAGCAATCACCTACAGAGAGATGAACCTGGAGAAGAGTCCCCTTTTCATGAGAAAACCAAAAAATAATTACTTGACACATTGGAAAGAGTTAACAAAAAATCTGAGCAAACTAGAATGCTATTTGGCCCTAAACAGAGAGTGGCAGAATACCTGACCACTGTGACTGACCCAAACTTAAGGAAAGCTTTGACTATGTACAGACTCAGTGAGCATAGCCTTGCTATTGAGAAAGGCCGCCGTAGGCAGACATGGCTCTCAAGAGAAGACAGGCTATGTGCACACTGCCCACAAAATGAGGTGGAAACTGAGCTGCACTTCCTGCCCAATGTATGACCATATTAGAGACACACATTTCCCTCAGATTACACACACCCACAAAGAATTAGAAAACAAATCCAATTTTGATAAACTCCCATATCTACTGGGTGAAATTCCACAGTGTGCCATCACAGCAACAAGATTTGTGACCTGTTTCCACAAGAAAAGGGCAACCAGTGAAGAACAAACACCATTGTAAATACAACCCATATTTATGTTGATTTATTTTCCTTGTGTACTTTAACCATTTGTACATCGTTACAACACTGTATATATAGATAATATGACATTTGTGATGTCTTTATTCTTTTGAAACTTCTGTATGTGTAATGTTTACTGTACATTTTTATTGTTTATTTCACTTTTGTATATTATCTACCTCACTTGCTATGGCAATGTAAACACATGTTTCCCATGCCAATAAAGCCCCTTGAATTGAATTGGATAGACAGATAGACAGAGGGATGAGGATAGACGGAGAGATGGGGATAGACAGATAGACAGAGGGTGGGATGATAGACAGAAAGACAGAGGTAGGATAGACAGAGGGAGGATAAACAAATAGACAGAGGGATGAGGATAGACGGAGAGATGGGGATAGACAGATAGACAGAGGGAGGAAGGAAGGATAGACAGATAGACAGAGGGAGGGATGATAGACAGATAGACAGAGGTAGGATAGACAGAGGGAGGATAAACAGATCGAGAGAGGGATGAGGTTAGACAGATAGACAGAGGGATGAGGTTTGACAGATTGGCAGTGGGATGAATATAGACAGACAGACAGGGGGATGGGGTAGACAGATAGACAGAGGGAGGATAGACAGATAGACAGAGGGATGAGGATAGACGGAGAGATGGGGATAGACAGATAGACAGAGGGAGGAAGGAAGGATAGACAGATAGACAGAGGGAGGGATGATAGACAGATAGACAGAGGTAGGATAGACAGAGGGAGGATAGACAGATAGGAGAGGGATGAGGATAGACAGATAGACAGAGGGATGAGGTTTGACAGATTGGCAGAGGGATGAATATAGACAGACAGACAGGGGGATGGGGTAGACAGATAGACAGAAGGAGGATAGACAGATAGACAGAGGGATGGGTTAGACAGAGGGAGGGAGGATTGGCCTATAAAACAGAGGGATGAGGATGGACAGACAGAATAGGGGAGGATAGACAGATCAACAGAGAGATGAGGATAGACAGATAGACAGAGGGAGGGATGATAGACAGATAGACAGAGGTAGGATTGACAGAAGGAGGATAGACAGATAGGCATAGGGATGGGGATAGACAGATAGACAGAGGGATGAGGATATACAGATAGACAGAGGGATGAGGATAGAAAGAGGAAGGATAGACATATAGACAGAGGGATGAGGATAGACAGATAGACATAAGGAGGATAGACAGATAGACAGAGGGATGGGGTAGACAGATAGACAGAAGGAGGATAGACAGATAGACAGAGGGATGAGGATATATAGATAGACAGAGGGATGAGGATAGACAGAGGAAGGATAGACATATAGACAGAGGGATGAGGATAGACAGATAGACAGAAGGAGGATAGACAGATAGACAGAGGGATGGGGTAGACAGATAGACAGAAGGAGGATAGACATATAGACAGAGGGATGGGGTAGACAGATAGACATAAGGAGGATAGACAGATAGACAGAGGGATGGGGTAGACAGATAGACATAAGGAGGATAGACAGATAGACAGAGGGATGGGGTAGACAGATAGACAGAAGGAGGATAGACATATAGACAGAGGGATGGGGTAGACAGATAGACATAAGGAGGATAGACAGATAGACAGAGGGATGGGGTAGACAGAGGGAGGGAGGATTGGCCTATAAAACAGAGGGATGAGGATGGACAGACAGAATAGGGGAGGATAGACAGATCAACAGAGAGATGAGGATAGACAGATAGACAGAAGGAGGATAGACAGATAGACAGAGGGAGGGAGGATAGACAGATAGACAGAAGGAGGATAGACAGATAGACAGAGGGAGGGAGGAGAGACAGATAGAAAGAGGGATGGGGATAGACAGATAGACAGAGGGATGAGGATAGACAGAGGAAGGATAGACATATAGACAGAGGGATGAGGATAGACAGATAGACAGAGGGATGAAGATAGACAGATAGACAGAGAGATGAGTATAGACAGATAGACAGAGGGATGAGGATAGACAGATAGACAGAGAGATGAGTATAGACAGATAGACAGAGGGATGAGGATAGACAGATAGACAGAGGGATGAGGATAGACAGATAGACAGAGGGATGAGGATAGACAGATAGACAGAGGGATGAAGATAGACAGATAGACAGAGGGATGGGGATAGACAGATAGACAGAGGGATGGGGATAGACAGATAGACAGAGAGATGAGTATAGACAGATAGACAGAGGGATGAGGATAGACAGATAGACAGAGGGATGAGGATAGACAGATAGACAGAGGGATGAGGATAGACAGAGGGATGAGATAGACAGATAGGCAGAGGGATGGGGATAGACAGATAGACATAGGGAGTGAGGATAGACAGATAGACAGAGGGACGAGGATAGACAGATAGACAGAGGGATGAGGATAGACAGATAGACAGAGGAATGAGGATAGACAGATAGACAGAGGGATGAGGACAGACAGACAGACAGACAGACAGACAGACAGACAGACAGACAGACAGACAGACAGACAGACAGACAGACAGACAGACAGACAGACAGACAGACAGACAGACAGACAGACAGACAGAGGGATGAGGATAAACAGATAGACCGAGGGATGAGGATAGACAGATAGACAGAGGGATGAGGATAGACAGAGGGATTGGGTTAGACAGAGGGATGAGGATTTACAGATAGACAGAGGGAGGATAGACAGATAGACAGAGAGGCAGGATGGACAGATAGACAGTGAGGATAGACAGATAGACAGAGGGAGGGAGGATAGACAGATTGACAGAGGGAGGGAGGATTGACAGATAAACAGAGTGAGGGAGGATAGACAGATAGACAGAGTGAGGATAGACAGATAGATGGTGGGAGGATAGACAGATATACAGAGGGAGGGAGGATAGACAGAGGGAGGATCGACAGATAGACAGAGAGTGGGAGGTAAGACAGATAGACAGAGGGAGGATAGACAGATAGACAGAGGGAGGGAGGATAGACAGATAGACTGAGGGAGGGAGGCTTGACAGATAAACAGAGGGAGGGAGAAGAGACAGATAGACAGAGGGAGGATAAACAGATAGACAGAGGGAGGATAGACAGATAGACAGAGGGAGGATAGACAGATAGATAGAGGGATGTAGTGTTACTTTTCCCTGTCTGCAGAGTAATTCAGTTAGCCACAACACCAGTGTTGTTCAGACATCACCTCACAGCACGCTCTCTACCTGTCGACTCAGACCAGTGAAGCGCCCGCCTGGCTGACCCGACCGCCACCATCATTAAACTGTTCTAGCTGATCAGATGCTTTAATTGGACCAGGCTGGGAGAGAGGGATGAGGTAAAATGGCGCTTGTTAGAAAGAGGCAAACCAACCAACAAACAGCGAGACAAACAAACTGCAGGGAAGCAAAGAGAAAAGTGCAGTGAAAGGCACACATTTACTACATCCATTCTATGCAAAGCTCCAATGTTCCGATTAGAGTTTGTGTAGCATTGTGGTAGTAGATATGTTGTACTTTTTGTTTGAACAAAATGTGGCCAAATCCTATTTTTGTAGCTACAGACCACTGAAAACATAAAGCTTCACCTGTGTTACTGCTCTTCCTATTTCGGCATTTACTTTAGCTGCAGGACTGTGTGTATTTCTCTAGTTTCCATTTAGCATGCGTACTGGGAAAATTCAGCAGGTCGTTTAACTCACTTTCACGCTTTGCTGAACAAAACCAACAGCCATCTGACAATACCAGCTACAAGTCACCTTGCCGTGGCTTTGTACTGCCTCAACCAGCAGTGCTGCATACAGGCCTGTGAATTTACATCAGAAACACCCTAGAGAACACAGCACCGTATGTACAGTTACAGATCGCCGGTTGTCCTTAACGGACCTACACAGAGGTTATGACACGTAACACAGAGCTGTGTTAACCACCGGTGGGTCGGTCTCCTTCCGGATTGTCAGGATTGTGCTTTCAGAGCTCACACATTTCAGAGCAGCGTGGAGTTTGATTTCTGTCCCTCTCTTCCCGACCTTCCCAATATGTGGAGAGAGAAGAGACGAGAGAAGACATCCATGGTGTGTCTCTGTGGAGTAGTGAGCTCAAGGTGGAGGGAGCTGGACCCCCCTGTCTGTCTGTATGGGGGCTGGAGACTGCCTCAAACGCCCCAAGATGGCTCTGCAGGCATAAACACACGCACATAAACACACATACACACACACACAAACACACACACGCACACAATGCTTGGGGGGAAATAAGGAGGGTGGAGGGATCAGAGGGGGGTGACGGGAGGGGGACACGCCTGGGTAACCACAATGCAGTGGGTTATCAGGGTTTGGTGTCATTGCCAATCATCATGCATACTAATGAATGACATTCTATAATGTAAATGTTATATCTCGGTGGCAGACTTTATGCTTGATTTCCTATGACCCATTATGTTATATTAATACATCACCATTATAAAACAACACACTGTATAATGCAGATGAATTGTTGACTATAGGATATTTACTGTATGTTGCGGGATGGTTTGCTCTCCCTGCTGAACATAAACGAATAAACTCACCCAACTGGAACTCATGTATTGAGACAATACCGATTGGGTCTGTAACTCTACCAGATGTGACTATTCAGTGAATGATGCTGTTCAATACATAACCCAAAGGGTTGTGAAAAGGTGAAAGGGAATAAATGGCCCCAATGATTTCCACAGGGTACCTTAACCTCCCCCTCAGATCTCAGTGAGCAGCCATCAGCAGGACTAATAAGAGAGGTGCTATGCAGCCAGTCAGCCAGCCAGACAGACAGACAGCCAGCCAGCCAGACAGCCAGCCAGACAGCCAGCCAGACAGCCAGACAGCCAGCCAGACAGCCAGACAGATATAGAGGTATTGAACCATGCAGACACTTTAATTAATAAACTGTAACTGCCATGTCTCTCTCTCTCTCTGTCATTCTCTCACACTCACCGTCTCTCTCTCTCTCTCTCTCTCTGTCATTCTCTCACACTCACCGTCTCTCTCTCTCTCTCTCTCTCTCTCTCTCTCTCTCTCTCTGTCATTCTCTCACACTCACCGTCTCTCTCTTTCTCTCTCTCTCTTTCTCTCTCTCTCTCTCTCTCTCTGTCATTCTCACACTCATCGTCTCTCTCTCTCTCTGTCATTCTCTCACATCTCCGTCTCTCTCTCTCTCTCTCTCTCTCTCTCTCTCTCTCTCTCTGTCATTCTCACACTCACCGTCTCTCTCTCTCTCTCTCTCTCTCTCTCTCTCTGTCATTGTCTCACACTCACCGTCTCTCTCTCTCTCCCTCTCTCTCCCTCTCTCTCTCTCTCTCTGTCATTCTCTCACACTCACTCTCTTTCTCTCTTTCTCTCTCTCTCTCTGTCATTCTCACACTCACCGTCTCTCTCTCTCTCTCTCTGTCATTCTTTCACACTCACCGTCTCTCTCTCTCTCTCTCTCTCTCTCTCTCTCTCTCTCTCTGTCATTCTCTCACACTCACCGTCTCTCTCTCTCTCTCTCTCTCTCTCTCTCTCTCTCTCTCTCTGTGTCACTCTCTCACACTCACCGTCTCTTTCTCAATCTCTTTCTCTCTCTCTCTCTGTCATTCTCTCACACTCACCGTCTCTCTCTCTCTCTCTCTCTCTCTCTCTCTCTCTCTCTCTCTCTCTCTCTTTCCCTCTCTCGCACAATCCTTCAATCTCAGCCTGCTGGGTTTGACACTTTGAGCATCCCCTAAATCCATAGCCATCACTTGGCTGGCGTAAAAGAAAACAATACATGCCCCAGACGTGTATGTGAAATCATTACATGGTGAGCGATAATCCATGGTTTACTGGGACCTGTCTGGGTAATGCGTTGTAAGGGTCTGTGATCAGAGCATGGCATGGGGGCTGGGGCCTGGGGCTACAGCAAAGCTAGATTAGGTGTTTACTCCATCTGTACGAATATCTTTAACCTGGGTTGTTAGCCCTTGACTCTCCAGATCCAGTTGCTACTGCAGTTTGATGTGTGGTTTGGCTGCCCTTCAAGATGTCTGTGCATAGTCATGTCCTGTCTGGCCCGCTTATCTGCCCGGTGTGTGTGTGTGTGTGTATGTGTGTGTGTGTGTGTGTGTGTGTGTGTGTGTGTGTGTGTGTGTGTGTGTGTGTGTGTGTGTGTGTGTGTGTGTGTGTGTGTGTGTGTGTGTGTGTGTGTGTGTGTGTGTGTGTGTGTGTGTGTGTGTGTGTGTCTTTGTGCAACGTGGTCTTAGAGCAATTTGTATTATTCTGTACGTAAATCTGTGACACTTTAGATTGATATACTACGATACCTTAGGTTACGTTATGAATGGAATAGCGGTCATACAATATTATATGAATTAGAGAAAATATAATATCTTACGTTTTACCCGGTCATATAATAGCATACAAATTGGTTGACGTAATCTGCTCTAATAATCCTCAGGTCTCACTTCTCCTCACTGGAGACACATTGTCTCAATCCTCATCTCAGTATCAGAGGACTGCTGGATGGCCCGTTTCACACATAGGCTACTCACATGGCCAAAGCCTCACTGCCTAACCTAGGGATAGAATGTATGAATGGCTCTATGTCCTCTCTGATCCAGAACCCCCAGTACCATCATCTGGACAATTCTGGATCACAATGAAAATGAGAGTCTTAAACTTCTTAATAATATAACAATGGTGTTAGACTAAAAATATGTTAATGTTATTTATCTGCAATCGTTTCCCTCCAGAATTTCAGCAGTCTTTAGGAATAAGAAATAGGCTGTTTCTATGCATGTTGTATAATGTGATTATGTTATTTGTTATTGCATTTCCCGGGTAAGCAGAACCAATTAAATGGCTGTGCATTGTCCCTCAGCACATTCATATTCTGAACACAGTGTCTGTGTGTGTTATCTGAGCTGCAGCACGCCTCAGTGGAGCTCTGTTCTGTTCTGCTCTGTTCTGATCTGTTCTGCTCTGTTTTGTTCTGTTTTGTTCTGTTTTGCTCTGTTCAGCTCTGTTCTGCTCTGTTCTGCACTGTTCTGTTCTGCTATGTTCTGCTCTGTTCTGCTCTGTTCTGTTCTGCTCTGCTCTGCTCTGTTCTGCTCTGTTCTGTTCTGTTCTGCTCTGTTCTGTTCTACTCTGTTCTGTTCTGCTCTGTTCTGCTCTGTTCTGTTCTGCTCTGTTCTGTTCTACTCTGTTCTGTTCGGCTCTGTTCTGCTCAGCTCTGTTCTGTTCTGCTCTGTTCTGTTCTGCTCTGTTATGTTCTACTCTGTTCTGTTCTGCTCTGTTCTGATCTGCTCTGTTATGCTCTCATCTGCTCTGCTTTGTTCTGTTATGTTCTGCTCGGTTCTGTTTTGTTCTGCTCTGTTCTGTTCTGTTCTGTTCTGCTCTGTTCTGCTCTGTTCTGTTCTGCTCTGTTCTGCTTTGGTCTGTTCTGCTCTGTTCTGCTCTGTTCTGCTCTGCTTTCTTCTGCTCTGTTCTGCGCTGGTCTGTTCTGCTCTGCTCTGTTCTGCTCTGCTCTGTTCTGCTCTCTTCTGATTTGGTCTGTTCTGCTCTGTTCTGTTGTACTCTGTTCTGTTCTGCTCTCTTCTGCTTTGGTCTGTTCTGCACTGTTCTGTTCTGCTCTGTTCTGCTCTGTTCTGTTCTGCTTTGTTTGGTTCTCTTCTGCTTTGGTCTGTTCTGCTCTGTTCTGTTCTGCTCTGTTCTGCTTTGGTCTGTTATGCTCTGTTCTGCTTTGGTCTGTTCTGCTCTGTTCTGCTCTGCTCTGTTCTGTTCTGCTTTGTTCTGCTCTGTTCTGCCCTGGTCTGTTCTGTTCTGATCTGCTCTGCTCTGTTCTGCTCTGTTCTGTTCTGCTTTGTTCTGCTCTCTTCTGCTTTGGTCTGTTCTGCTCTGTACTGTTCTGCTCTGTTCTGTTCTGCTTTGTTCTGCTCTCTTCTGCTTTGGTCTGTTCTGCTCTGTTCTGTTCTGCTATGTTCTGCTCTGTTCTGTTCTACGCTGTACTGCTCTGTTCTTTTCTTCGCTGTTCTGTTTTGCTCTGTTCTGCTCTGGTCTTTTTTGCACTGCTCTGCTTTGTTCTGTTCTGTTCTGTTATGCTCTGTTCTGTTCTGCTCTGCTCTGTTCTGTTCTGTTCTGTTCTGCTCTGTTCTGTTCTACTCTGTTCTGTACTCCTCTGTTCTGTTCTGTTCTGCTCTGTTCTGCTTTGGTATGTTCTCTTCTGTCTGCTGTGCTCTGTTCTGTTCTGCTCTGTTCTGTTCTGCTCTGTTCTGTTTTGCTCTGTTCTGCTCTGTTCTTCTTTGCTCTGGTCTGCTCTGTTCTGTTCTGCTCTGCTCTGTTCTGTTCTGCTCTGCTCTGCTCTGTTCTGTTCTGTTCTGCTCTGCTCTGCTCTATTTGTTCTTATCAGCTCTGTTCTGCTCTGTTCTGCTCTGTTCTTCTCTGTTCTGCTTTGGTCTGTTCTGCTCTGCTTTGTTCTGCTCTGTTCTGCTTTGGTCTGTTCTGCTCTGTTCTGTTCTGCTTTGTTCTACTCTCTTCTGCTTTGGTCTTTTCTGCTCTGTTCTGCTCTGTTCTGGTCTGTACTGCTCTGTTCTTTTCGTCTCTGTTCTGTTTTGCTCTGTTTTGCTCTGTTCTTTTTTGCTCTGCTCTGCTTTGTTCTGTTCTGTTATGCTCTGTTCTGTTCTGTTCTGTTCTGTTCTGTTCTGTTCTGCTCTGTTCTGTTCTACTCTGTTCTGTTCTACCTTGTTCTGTTCTGTTCTCCTCTGTTCTGTTCTGCTCTGTTCTGCTTTGGTCTGTTCTATTCTGTCTGCTGTGCTCTGTTCTGCTCTGTTCTGCTCTTGTCTGTTACATTTATATTTACATCATTTAGCAGATGCTCTTATCCAGTGCGACTTACAAATTGGTGCATTCACCTTATGATATCCAGTGGAACAACCACTTTACAATAGTACATCTATATCTTTTTTTGGAGGGGGAGGGGTGGGGGGGGGTAAAGGGATTACTTCATCCTATCCCAGGTACTCCTTAAAGAGGTGGGGTTTCAGGTGTCTCCGGAAGGTGGTGATTGACTCCGCTGTCCTGGCGTCGTGAGGGAGCTTGTTCCACCATTGGGGTGCCAGAGCAGTGAACAGTTTTGACTGGGCTGAGCGGGAACTGTGCTTCCGCAGAGGTAGGGGGGCCAGCAGGCCAGAGGTGGATGAACGCAGTGCCCTTGTTTTGGTGTAGGGACTGATCAGAGCCTGAAGGTACGGAGGTGCCGTTCCCCTCACAGCTCCGTAGGCAAGCACCATGGTCTTGTAGCAGATGCGAGCTTCACCTGGAAGCCAGTGGAGTGTGCGGAAGAGCGGGGTGACGTGAGAGAACTTGGGAAGGTTGAACACCAGACGGGCTGCGGCATTCTGGATGAGTTGTAGGGGTTTAATGGCACAGGCAGGGAGCCCAGCCAACAGCGAGTTGCAGTAATCCAGACGGGAGATGACAAGTGCCTGGATTAGGACCTGCGCTGCTTCCTGTGTAAGGCAGGGTCATACTCTGCGAATGTTGTAGAGCATGAACCTACAGGATCGGGTCACCGCCTTGATGTTAGTGGAGAACGACAGGGTGTTGTCCAGGGTCACGCCAAGGCTCTTAGAACTCTGGGAGGAGGACACAATGGAGTTGTCAACCATGATGGCGAGATCATGGAACGGGCATTCCTTCCCCGGGAGGAATAGCAGCTCCATCTTGCCAAGGTTCAGCTTGAGGTGGTGATCCGTCATCCACACTGATATGTCTGCCAGACATGCAGAGATGCGATTCGCCACCTGGTTATCAGAAGGGGGAAAGGAGAAGATTAATTGTGTGTCGTCTGCGTAGCAATGATAAGAGAGACCATGTGAGGATATGACAGAGCCAAGTGACTTGGTGTATAGCGAGAATAGGAGAGGGCCTAGAACTGAGCCCTGGGGGACACCAGTGGTGAGAGCACGTGGTGCGGAGACAGATTCTCGCCATGCCACCTGGTAGGAGCGACCTGTCAGGTAGGACGCAATCCAAGAGTGAGCCGCGCCGGAGATGCCCAACTCGGAGAGGGTGGAGAGGATGATCTGATGGTTCACAGTATCAAAGGCAGCAGATAGGTCTAGAAGGATGAGAGCAGAGGAGAGAGAGTTAGCTTTGTGGAGAGCCTCCGTGACACAGAGAAGAGCAGTCTCAGTTGAATGACCAGTCTTGAAACCTGACTGATTTGGATCAAGAAGGTCATTCTGAGAGAGATAGCAAGAGAGCTGGCCAAGGACGGCACGCTCAAGAGTTTTGGAGAGAAAAGAATGAAGGGATACTGGTCTGTAGTTGTTGACATCGGAGGGATCGAGTGTAGTTTTTTTTAGAAGGGGTGCAACTCTCGCTCTCTTGAAGACGGAAGGGACGTAGCCAGCGGTCAAGGATGAGTTGATGAGCGAGGTGAGGTAAGGGAGAAGGTCTCCGGAAATGGTCTGGAGAAGAGAGGAGGGGATAGGGTCAAGTGGGCAGGTTGTTGGGCGGCCGGCCGTCACAAGTCGCAAGATTTCATCTGGAGAGAGAGGGGAGAAAGAGGTCAAAGCATAGGGTAGGGCAATGTAAGCAGGACCAGCGGTGTCGTTTGACTTAACAAACGAGGATCGGATGTCGTCAACCTTCTTTTCAAAATGGTTGACGAAGTCATCCGCAGAGAGGGAGGTGGTGGGGGGAGGGGGAGGAGGATTCAGGAGGGAGGAGAAGGTGGCAAAGAGCTTCCTAGGGTTAGAGGCAGATGCTTGGAATTTAGAGTGGTAGAAAGTGGCTTTAGCAGCAGAAATAGAGGAAGAAAATGTAGAGAGGAGGGAGTGAAAAGATGCCAGGTCCGCAGGGAAGCTAGTTTTCCTCCATTTCCACTCCGCTGCCCGGAGCCCTGTTCTGTGAGCTCGCAATGAGTCGTCAAGCCACGGAGCAGGAGGGGAGGACCGAGCCGGCCGGGAGGATAGGGGACACAGAGAGTCAAAGGATGCAGAAAGGGAGGAGAGGAGGGGTGAGGAGGCAGAATCAGGAGATTGGTTGGAGAAGGATTGAGCAGAGGGAACAGATGATAGGATGGAAGAGGAGAGAGTAGCGGGAGAGAGAACGAAGGTTGTGACGGCGCAATACCATCTGAGTAGGGGCAGAGTGAGTAGTGTTGGAGGAGAGCGAAAAGGAAAAGGATACAAGGTAGTGGTCGGAGACTTGGAGGGGAGTTGCAGTGAGATTAGTAGAAGAACAGCATCTAGTAAAGATGAGGTCAAGCGTATTGCCTTGTGAGTAGGGGGGGACGGTGAGAGGGTGAGGTCAAAAGAGGAGAGGAGTGGAAAGAAGGAGGCAGAGAGAAATGAGTCAAAGGTAGACGTAGGGAGGTTAACCTGTTGAGGACAGACGTTCCACTAGCGGAACCCCGTTCCGCCTGTGGAACCCCTAGCCAATGGCATCGCACGGCGCGAAATACAAAACCAACTAAAATACCACAATTCAATTTTCTCAAACAATCAACTATTTTACACCATTTTAACCTGTTGGGGGTAGGGGGCAGTATTGACACGGCCGGATAAAAAACGTACCCGATTTAATCTGGTTACTACTTCTGCCCAGTAACTAGAATATGCATATAATTATTGGCTTTGGATAGAAAACACCCTAAAGTTTCTAAAACTGTTTGAATGGTGTCTGTGAGTATAACAGAACTCATATGGCAGGCAAAAACCTGAGAAGATTCCTTACAGGAAGTGCCCTCTCTGACAAGATCTTGTTCTTCTTGTCTCTGTTTATTGAAGACTGAGGATCTTTGCTGTAACGTGACACTTCCTACGGCTCCCATAGGCTCTCAGAGCCCTGGAAAAAGCTGAATGATATCGAGGCAGCCCCAGGCTGAAACACATTATCGCTTTTGGCAAGTGGCCGATCAGAGGACAATGGGCTTAGGCGCGTACCCGAGTCGACCCCGTGCTTTATTTTCTTTCGTCTTTTTACCTAAACGCAGATTCCCGGTTGGAATATTATCACTTTTTTACGAGAAAAATGGCATAAAAATGGATTTTAAACAGCGGTTGACATGCTTCGAAGTACGGTAATGGAATATTTCTATTTTTTTTGTCACGAAATGCGCCGTGCTCGTCACCCTTCTTTAACTTTTCGGATAGTGTCTTGAACACACGAACAAAACGCCGCTGTTTGGATATAACTATGGATTATTTGGGACCAAACCAACATTTGTTATTGAAGTAGAAGTCCTGGGAGTGCATTCTGACGAAGAACACCAAAGGTAATCAAACTTTTCTAATAGTAAATCGGAGTTTGGTGATAATTGTTATGCTTTTTGTGAACGTTTATCGTGAGTAATTTAGTAAATTTTTTGTAAATTCACCGGAAGTTTGCTTGGGGTATGCTAGTTCTGAACATCACATGCTAATGTAAAAAGCTGTTTTTTGATATAAATATGAACTTGATTGAACAAAACATGCATGTATTGTATAACATAATGTCCTAGGGTTGTCATCTGATGAAGATCATCAAAGGTTAGTGCTGCATTTAGCTGTCTTCTGGGTTTTTGTGACATTATATGCTAGCTTGAAAAATGGGTGTCTGATTATTTCTGGCTGGGTACTCTGTTGACATAATCTAATGTTTTGCTTTCGTTGTAAACCCTTTTTGAAATCGGACAGTGTGGTTAGATTAACGAGAGTCTTGTCTTTAAAATGGTGTAAAATAGTCATATGTTTGAGAAATTGAAGTAATAGCATTTCTAAGGTATTTGAATAACGCGCCACGGGATTTCACTGGCTGTTACGTAGGTGGGACGAAATCGTCCCACTGGCCCTAGAGAAGTTAAAGATAAGACTCTCGTTAATCTAACCACATTGTCCGATTTCAAAAAGGCTTTACAGCGAAAGCAAAACATTAGATTATGTTAGAAGAGTACATAGACACAAATAATCACACAGCCATTTTCCAAGCAAGCATATGTCACATAAACCCAAACCACAGCTAAATGCAGCACTAACCTTTGATGATCTTCATCAGATGACACTCCTAGGACATTATGTTATACAATACATGCATGTTTTGTTCAATCAAGTTCATTTTTATGTCAAAAACCAGCGTTTTACATTAGCATGTGATGTTCAGAACTAGCATACACACCGAAAACTTCCGGTGAATTTACTAAATTACTCATGATAAACGTTCACAAAATACATAACAATTATTTTAAGAATTATAGATACAGAACTCCTTTATGCAATCGCTATGTCCGATTTTAAAATAGCTTTTCACGAAAGTACATTTTGCAATATTCTGAGTACATAGCTCGGCCATCACGGTTAGCTAATTTGACACCCACCAAGTTTGGGACTCACTAAACTCAGAATTACTATTAGAAAAATTGGATTACCTTTGCTGTTCTTTGTCAGAATGCACTCCCAGGACTTCTACTTCAACAACAAATGTTGCTTTGGTTCCAAATAATCCATAGTTATATCCAAATACCGCCGTTTTGTTCGTGCGTTCAGGTCACTATCCGAAGGGTTACGCACGAGCGCATTTCGTGACAAAAAAAATTCAAAATATTCCATTACCGTACTTAGAAGCATGTCAAACGCTGTTTAAAATCAATTTTTATGCTATTTTTCTCGTAAAATAGCGATAATATTCCAACCGGACAACGTTGTATTCATTCAAAGGCTGAAAGAAAAAAATGGAGAAGTCTCGTGACCGCGCATCTCCAGTCTCACTGTCCCCAGGCTGACCACTCACAAACAGAGCTGCTGTACTTTGCCCAGAGACAGCAGACACCCCATTCCACTTTCTGGCGGCTTTAGAGAGCCAATGGAAGCCTTAGAAAGTGTCATGTTACAGCACAGATGCTGTAATGTCGATAGAGATGCAACAGAAGGACAACAAATTGTCAGACAGGGCACTTCCTGTATGGAATCTTCTCAGGTTTTGCCTGCCATATGAGTTCTGTTATACTCACAGACACCATTCAAACAGGTTTAGAAACTTTAGAGTGTTTTCTATCCAAATCCACTAATTATATGCATATTCTAGTTTCTGGGCAGGAGTAGTAACCAGATTAAATCGGGTACGTTTTTTATCCGGCCGTGAAAATACTGCCCCCTATCCCAAAGAAGTCACCCAGAACTGTGAGGGGTGAGCCATCCTCAGGAAAGGAACTTATCAAGGTGTCAAGCTCATTGATGAACTCACCAAGGGAACCTGGAGGGCGATAAATGATAAGGATGTTAATCTTGAATGGGCTAGTGACTGTGACAGCATGGAATTCAAAGGAAGAGATAGACAGATGGGTCAGGGGAGAAAGAGAGAATGTCCACTTTGGAGAGATGAGGATTCCAGTGCCACCACCCCGCTGACCAGATGCTCTCGGGGTATGCGAGAACACGTGGTCAGACGAGGAGAGAGCAGTAGGAGTAGCAGTGTTTTCTGTGGTAATCCATGTTTCAGTCAGCGCCCAGAAGTCGAGGGACTGGAGGGTAGCATAGGCTGAGATGATCTCTGCCTTGTTGGCCGCAGACCAGCAGTTCCAAAGGCTGCCGGAGACCTGGAACTCCACGTGGGTCGTGCGCGCTGGGACCACCAGGTTAGAGTGGCAGCAGCCACGTGGTGTGAAGTGTTTGTATGGGATGTGCAGAGAGGAGAGAACAGGGATAGACAGACACATACTTGACAGGCTACAGAAGAGGCTGTGCTAATGCAAAGGAGATTGGAATAAAATTAACTAAACAACTGGGAAGCGAGAGAGCAGGGCCTCCCTCACTAACCTTTCACTGGAACACTCAAATATAACTCTTCCAACTTCCACTTTAGAAATTATAATTGATGTAAACTACAGTGGTTCAATGTTTCCAGGAATAGGCTCAAACTTAGTTTATTCAGCTAGATAACTTGGTACAGTATTCTTCCGTGAAACCCACCCAGTGCACCGTATCCTATGACGCCGTAGCTAACTAGCATGCTAGCATCCAATAACACACGGTTAGTACCAATACTTGGTTACAACAAACTACCAATGGATCATTCGTGTCCGTGTCTAGTTCCTTTCATGACGCAGAAGTAATTAAACGTTGGCTAGCTAACACAAAGTCAGACCTGCTAGCTACACAAGTGGACTACACTTCTCGAATGTTCAGAAAGTGAAGCTTATGTTGCAAAAATCTTATTGACTAAAATGATACAGTACTACTAGCTGGTAAAGTTGGCTAGCTAGCAGTGGCTGTGTTGTTGACTTTGTTTGAAAATGTAGCTCGCTAGCTAACCTCAATAGTTTCTCTTTACTACACCTTTATCTTTGATACAAAGACAACTATGTAGCTAGCTAACATTACACTAATCAAATCGTTCCGTTGTAATGCATTTAGTTTCTACAGTACTGCTAGTTGGTAAAGTTGGCTAGCTAGCAGTGGCTGTGGTGTTGACTTTGTTTGGAAAACGGCGTCGCTGCGAACAAATATAGCTGGCTAGCTAACCTTGTTAGTTTCTCTAAACTACACCTTTATCTTTGATACAAAGATAGCAAAGACAACTATGTAGCTAGCTAACATTACACGAATCATATCATTCCGTTGTAATGTATTAAGTTTCTACAGTACTGCTAGTTGGTAAAGTTGGCTAGCTAGCAGTGGCTGTGGTGTTGACTTTGTTTGCAAAACGGCATCGCTGCGAACGCCGTGTTCTGTTCTATTTGTTCTGATCTGCTCTGTTCTGCTTTGGTCTGTTCTGCTCTGTTCTGTTCTGCTCTGTTCTGCTTTGGTCTGTTATGTTCTCTTTTGCTCTGTTCTGCTTTGGTCTGTTCTGCTCTTTTCTGCTCTGTTTTGCTCTTTTCTGTTCTGCTTTATTCTGCTCTGTTCTGCTTTGGTCTGTTCTGCTCTGTTCTGCTCTGTTATGCTCTGTTCTGGTCTGTACTGCTCTGTTCTTTTCTTCTCTGTTCTCTTCTGCTCTATTCTGCTGTGTTCTGTTGTGCTGTGCTCTGTTCTGCTCTGTTCTGTTCTGTTCTGCTCTGTTCTGTTCTGCTATGGTCTGCTCTGTTCTGCTCTGTACTGATATGTTCTGCTCTGGTCTGTTCTGCTCTGTTCTGCTCTGTTCTATTCTGCTATGGTCTGCTCTGTTCTGCTCTGTACTGATATGTTCTGCTCTGGTCTGTTCTGCTCTGTTCTGCTCTGTTCTGTTCTGTTCTGTGTGTGAGGGATAATCTAGTCCCTGTTTTATGCTGAGGAAGGCAGCTGCAGCCAACAGTACTATCTCGTAAGGATGCTGTGGCATTGAGTCCTCCTGCACCCCAAATTGCACAGGAGAGGCCAATATGAAGCTGTCCTGTGCAAATCCAGAGCCAATTCACTGTAAGGGATCTGTGTGTGTGTGTGTGTGTGTGTGTGTGTGTGTGTGTGTGTGTGTGTGTGTGTGTGTGTGTGTGTGTGTGTGTGTGTGTGTGTGTGTGTGTGTGTGTGTGTGTGTGTGTGTGTGTGTGTGTGTGTGTGTGTGTGTGTGTGTGTGTGTGTGTGGGCGGCCTTGTTTTACAATTAGCTGTCTTCTCTTTACATTTACATTACATTTAAGTCATTTAGCAGACGCTCTTATCCAGAGCGACTTACAAATTGGTGCATTCACCTTATAATATCCAGTGGAACAACCACTTTACAATAGTGCATCTAAATCTTTTAAGGGGGGGGGTTAGAAGGATTACTTTATCCTATCCCAGGTATTCCTTGAAGAGGTGGGGTTTCAGGTGTCTCCGGAAAGTGGTGATTGACTCCGCTGTCCTGGCGTCGTGAGGGAGCTTGTTCCACCATTGGGGTGCCAGAGCAGCGAACAGTTTTGACTGGGCTGAGCGGGAACTGTGCTTCCTCAGAGGTAGGGAGGCGAGCAGGCCAGAGGTGGATGAACGGAGTGCCCTTGTTTGGGTGTAGGGCCTGATCAGAGCCTGAAGGTACGGAGGTGCCGTTCCCCTCACAGCTCCGTAGGCAAGCACCATGGTCTTGTAGCGGATGCGAGCTTCGACTGGAAGCCAGTGGAGAGAGCGGAGGAGCGGGGTGACGTGAGAGAACTTGGGAAGGTTGAACACCAGACGGGCTGCGGCGTTCTGGATGAGTTGTAGGGGTTTAATGGCACAGGCAGGGAGCCCAGCCAACAGCGAGTTGCAATAATCCAGACGGGAGATGACAAGTGCCTGGATTAGGACCTGCGCCGCTTCTTGTGTGAGGCAGGGTCGTACTCTGCGAATGTTGTAGAGCATGAACCTACAGGATCGGGTCACCGCCTTGATGTTGGTGGAGAACGACAGGGTGTTGTCCAGGGTCACGCCAAGGCTCTTAGCACTCTGGGAGGAGGACACAGGGGAGTTGTCAACCGTGATGGCGAGATCATGGAACGGGCAGTCCTTCCCCGGGAGGAAGAGCAGCTCCGTCTTGCCGAGGTTCAGCTTGAGGTGGTGATCCGTCATCCACACTGATATGTCTGCCAGACATGCAGAGATGCGATTCGCCACCTGGTTGTCAGAAGGGGGAAAGGAGAAGATTAATTGTGTGTCATCTGCATAGCAATGATATGAGAGACCATGTGAGGATATGACAGAGCCAAGTGACTTGGTGTATAGCGAGAATAGGAGTGGGCCAAGAACAGAGCCCTGGGGGACACCAGTGGTGAGAGCACGTGGTGCGGAGACAGATTCTCGCCACGGCACCTGGTAGGAGCGACCTGTCAGGTAGGACGCAATCCAAGCGTGGGCGGCGCCGGAGATGCCCAGCTCGGAGAGGGTGGAGAGGAGGATCTGATAGTTCACGGTATCAAAGGCAGCAGATAGGTCTAGAAGGATGAGAGCAGAGGAGAGAGAGTTAGCTTTAGCAGTGCGGAGAGCCTCCGTGACACAGAGAAGAGCAGTCTCAGTTGAATGCCCAGTCTTGAAACCTGACTGATTAGGATCAAGAAGGTCATTCTGAGAGAGATAGCAAGAGAGCTGGCCAAGGACGGCGCGTTCAAGAGTTTTGGAGAGAAAGGAAAGAAGGGATACTGGTCTGTAGTTGTTGACATCGGAGGGATCGAGTGTAGGTTTTTTCAGGAGGGGTGCAACTCTCGCTCTCTTGAAGACGGAAGGGACGTAGCCAGCGGTCAAGGATGCGTTGATGAGCGAGGTGAGGTAGGGGAGAAGGTCTCCGGAAATGGTCTGGAGAAGAGAGGAGGGGATAGGGTCAAGTGGGCAGGTTGTTGGGCGGCCGGCCGTCACAAGACGCGAGATTTCATCTGGAGAGAAAGAGGTCAAAGCACAGGGTAGGGCAGTGTGAGCAGGACCAGCAGTGTCGTTTGACTTAGCAAACGAGGATCGGATGTCGTCAACCTTCTTTTCAAAATGGTTGACGAAGTCATCCGCAGAGAGGGAGGAGGGGGGGGGAGGGGGAGGAGGATTCAGGAGGGAGGAGAAGGTAGCAAAGAGCTTCCTAGGGTTAGAGGCAGATGCTTGGAGTTTAGAGTGGTAGAAAGTGGCTTTAGCAGCAGAGACAGAAGAGGAAAATGTAGAGAGGAGGGAGTGAAAGGATGCCAGGTCTGCAGGGAGGCGAGTTTTCCTCCATTTCCGCTCGGCTGCCCGGAGCCCTGTTCTGTGAGCTCGCAGTGAGTCGTCGAGCCACGGAGCAGGAGGGGAGGACCGAGCCGGCCTGGAGGATAGGGGACAGAGGAAATCAAAGGATGCAGAGAGGGAGGAGAGGAGGGTTGAGGAGGCAGAATCAGGAGATAGGTTGGAGAAGGTTTGAGCAGAGGGAAGAGATGATAGGATGGAAGAGGAGAGAGTAGCGGGAGAGAGAGAGCGAAGGTTGGGACGGCGCAATACCATCCGAGTAGGGGGAGAGTGAGAAGTGTTGGATGAGAGCGAGAGGGAAAAGGATACAAGGTAGTGGTCGGAGACTTGGAGGGGAGTTGCAATGAGATTAGTGGAAGAACAGCATCTAGTAAAGATGAGGTCAAGTGTATTGCCTGCCTTGTGAGTAGGGGGGAGGGTGAGAGGGTGAGGTCGAAAGAGGAGAGGAGTGGAAAGAAGGAGGCAGAGAGGAATGAGTCGAAGGTAGACGTGGGGAGGTTAAAGTCACCCAGAACTGTGAGAGGTGAGCCATCCTCAGGAAAGGAACTTATCAAGGCGTCAAGCTCATTGATGAACTCTCCAAGGGAACCTGGAGGGCGATAAATGATAAGGATGTTAAGCTTGAAAGGGCTGGTAACTGTGACAGCATGGAATTCAAATGAGGAGATAGACAGATGGGTCAGGGGAGAAAGAGAGAATGTCCACTTGGGAGAGATGAGGATTCCAGTGCCACCACCCCGCTGGCTCGATGCTCTAGGGGTATGCGAGAACACGTAGTCAGACGAGGAGAGAGCAGTAGGAGTAGCAGTGTTATCTGTGGTGATCCATGTTTCCGTCAGCGCCAGGAAGTCTAGGGACTGGAGGGTAGCATAGGCTGAGATGAACTCAGCCTTGTTGGCCGCAGACCGGCAGTTCCAGAGGCTGCCGGAGACCTGGAACTCCACGTGGGTCGTGCGCGCTGGGACCACCAGGTTAGAGTGGCAGCGGTCACGCGGTGTGGAGCGTTTGTATGGCCTGTGCAGAGGAGAGAGAACAGGGATAGGCAGACACATAGTAGACAAGCTACAGAAGAGGCTACGCTAATGCAAATGAGATTGGAGTGACAAGTGGACTACACGTCTCGAATGTTCAGGAAGTTAAGCTTACGTTGCAAAAATGTTATTGACTAAAATGATACAGTACTGCTGGCTGGTGGAGTAGGCTAGCTAGCGGTGGCTGCGTTGTTGACTTTGAACGGGTAGCTGGCTAGGTAACCTCGGTAGTTTCAGTACTACACCTTGTCATGATACAAAGCAACTTTGTAGCTAGCTAGCTAACATAACACTAATCAAGACGTTCCTTGTAGTGTATTTAGTCTTTAGTATTTAGTCTTTTAGTCTTTTAGTCTTATTTAGTCTTTTAGTGTTGGGGTTTGTTTTGACTAAGAGAGAGGGAGATGGAAAGAAAAACAGAAAGGAGAAAGACAGACAAGGGTGAAAAGGACAGATAAAGATAGAGGGATATAGAGAAAGCTCACGAGCAAAGAAATCCCCAATGTGAATGGTATCTGTCTGTGTGTGCTTGCGTTCATGCCTGTGTGTGTGTGTGTGGAATAGAAATCCCCAGTGCTGGTGACAGTGTCTGTCTCGTCTGTTGTCTTGCAGCCCTGCCACTGGCCTATGGTTGCCAAGATACAGGGTGTTTCTCCTGACATTTGGTGAACCGTTGAAATAGGACGAGAGGGGATGCTATTCACTCAACTGCTGCTTAAAAGCCCCATGGTGAACACTCACTATCATCCTGCTCCTACTCAAAATGAAAATATTACACATGATTTTCAGAACAATTATAGCAACAAATGTGTACCAAAGTGATGTTATTGTTCTCATTTCTTCTATTCTATACTATTTGTTTCTATTCTTTTCTATTCTATTTTTGGCGGCTGTGGTTCCTTACATAGGAGAGTTATATGAGAGGATAGTTGTAAAGGCCGGCAACAAGGACTCAATCGTGGCAGGGAGCTCCACTGGAGGAGAGTGAGCAGAGATGCAGCTCTGTTGGTGTACTGTACACTGTGTGTCCTGCCTCCACTGTCGACTGGAACGACAAATGAACCAAGTCAGTCTGAAGTTGGTGATATCTTCATAACATGCCATAGTTCAGACAACCCAATGGTCTTGAGGTTTCATTGGAATAAGACCCCCCGTCCCATAATTGCCCTATCCTACTCTCTTCATAAACAGCCCTGCCCTATCCTACTCTCTTCATAAACATCCCTGCCCTATCCTACTCTCTTCATAAACATCCCTGCCCTATCCTACTCTCTTTATGAAAATCCCTTTCCCATCGTACTCTCTTCATAAACAGCCCTGCCCTATCCTACTCTCTTCATAAACATCCCTGCCCTATCTGACTCTCTTCATAAACATCCCTGCCCTATCCGACTCTCTTCATAAACATTCCTACCCAATCCTACTCTCTTTATGAATATTATTTTCCTATCCTACTCTCTTCATTAACACCCCTGCCCTATCCGACTCTTCATAAACATCCCTGCCCTATCCGACTCTCTTCATAAACATCCCTGCCCAATCCTACTCTCTTTATGAAAATTATTTTCCTATCCTACTCTCTTCATTAACACCCCTGCCCTATCCTACTCTCTTCATAAACATCCCTGCCCTATCCTACTCTCTTCATAAATATCTCTGCCCTATCCAACTCTTTTCATAAACATCCCTGCCCTTTCCTACTCTCTTCATAAACATCCCTGCCCTATCCTACTCTCTTCATAAACATCCCTGCCCTTTCCTACTCTCTTCATAAACATCCCTGCTCTATGCTACTCTCTTTATAAACATCCCTGCCCTATATTTCTCTCTTCATTAACATCCCTGCCCTATCCAACTCTCTTCATAAACATCCCTGCCCTATCCTACTCTCTTCATAAACATCCCTGCCCTATCCTACTCTCTTCATAAAGATCCCTGCCCTATCCTACTCTCTTTATAAACATCCCTGCCCTATATTTCTCTCTTCATTAACATCCCTGCCCTATCCTACTATTTTCATAAACATCCCTACCCTATCCTACTGTCTTGATAAACATCCCTGCCCTATCCTACTCTCTTCATAAACATCCCTGCCCTATCCTACTCTCTGCATAAACATCCCTGCCCTATCCTAATGTCTTGATAAACATCCCTGCCCTTTCCTACTCTCTTCATAAACATCCCTGCCCTCTCCTACTCTCTTCATAACTATCTCTGCCCTATCCAACTCTCTTCATAAACACCCCTGCCCTATCCTACTCTCTTCATAAACATCCCTGCCCTATCCTACTCTCTGCATAAACATCCCTGCCCTATCCTACTCTCTTCATAAATATCTCTGCCCTATCCTACTCTCTTCATAAACATCCCTGCCCTATCCTACTCTCTTCATAAACATCCCTGCCCTATCCTACTCTGTTCATAAATATCTCTGCCCTATCCTACTCTCTTCATAAACATCTCTGCCCTATCCTACTCTCTTCATTAACATCCCTGCCCTATCCTACTCTTTTCATAAACATCCCTGCCCTCTCCTTCTGTCTTCATAAACATCCCTGCCCTCTCCTACTCTCTTCATAAACAGCCCTGCCCTATCCTACTCTCTGCATAAACATCCCTGCCCTATCCTACTGTCTTGATAAACATCCCTGCCCTATCCTACTCTCTTCATAAACATCCCTGCCCTATACTACTCTCTGCATAAACATCCCTGCCCTATCCTACTGTCTTCATAAACATACCTGCCCTATCCTACTGTCTTCATAAACATCCCTGCCCTATCCTACTGTCTTCATAAACATCCCTGCCCTATCCTACTGTCTTCATAAACATCCATGCCCTATCCTATTTTCTTCATAAACATCCCTGCCCTATCCTACTGTCTTGATAAACATCCCTGCCCTGTCCTACTGTCTTCATAAACATCCCTGCCCTGTCCTACTGTCTTCATAAACATCCATGCCCTATCCTACTGTCTTCATAAACATACCTGCCCTATCCTACTGTCTTCATAAACATCCCTGCCCTATCCTACTGTCTTCATAAACATCCCTGCCCAATCCTACTGTCTTCATAAACATACCTGCCCTGTCCTACTGTCTTCATAAACATCCCTGCCCTATCCTACTCTCTTCATGAACACACAGTTACACTCCTATGTATTAACTTGACTGAAGGAGTCCTCATTACTGTATTGTTGTGAGTCACTATGGTCTACCACTCTACTCTATCCTACATCTCTTTGTAATACCACTCTACTCTTTCCAGTATCTCTGTCTAATACCACCTTACTCTCTCCAGTATCTCTTTGTAATACCACTCTACTCTCTCCAGTATCTCTGTGTAATACCACCTTACTCTCTCCAGTATCTCTTTGTAATACCACTCTACTCTCTCCAGTATCTCTGTCTAATACCACCCTACTCTCTCCGGTATCTCTTTGTAATACCACTCTACTTTCTCCAGTATTTCTGTCTAATACCACCTTACTCTCTCCAATATCTCTTTGTAATACCACTCTACTCTCTCCAGTATCTCTGTGTAATACCACTCTACTCTCTCCAGTATCTCTGTGTAATACCACTCTACTCTCTCCTATATCCCTGTGTAAAACCCCTCTACTCTCTCCAGTATCTCTGTCTAATACCACCTTACTCTCTCCAGTATCTCTTTGTAATACCACTCTACTCTCTCCAGTATCTCTGTGTAATACCACTCTACTCTCTCCTATATCCCTGTGTAAAACCACTCTACTCTCTCCAGTATCTCTGTCTAATACCACCTTACTCTCTCCAGTATCTCTGTCTAATACCACCTTACTCTCTCCAGTATCTCTGTGTAATACCACTCTACTCTCTCCAGTATCTCTTTGTAATACCACTCTACTCTCTCCACTATCTCTGTGTAAAACCACTCTACTCTCTCCTGTATCTTTGTGTTATTTCCATTTGAAAGCAGAAAGCAGAGGTCCTGGCAGAGACCCAGCTCTATCGTAACTGCAGCTGTGAGCCCTTGGGGATCATTCACTACTAGCCCTCAGGCTCTCCTGCTCTCAAACACGCTTTTTAAACAGGGATGGGTGAATGCTTCTACTGAACACCAGGGTATTCCAATCACTCCAGTTGTACTCTGCAATGTTGCCCAGCCTCCATCCCTCCCACTAACCCTAGACTCTAGAGGATTTTAATTCAGGAGTAAACAAGAGGAACACCAAAAGGTCCCCAAATAGACTAAAATGGTCAATTTGTTTGAAAGACTGAATATCAATTTATACATAGTCTGTAAGTAACTACTGTAATGTGTGAAACACCATACCGATCAACTGTCGATGTCAGTCAGCTGTACTGTTATGCTGTTATGTCATTCGCAATAACAGAGCATGCATAATGCTCACCTTGTGTATAGTAGAGACTCTGACAGTAATGTATGTGTGTGTATGCATGTTTAAATGTACTTACATCTGTCCATGTGTGTGTGTGTGTTTGTGCCTGGTTGTGTAACCAGTTTGAAATGGATAGCTAGTTAGCAGTGCAAGTTAGTAGTGTTTTAAATGGTGGCGTATCTCGCTCTGAGACCTTGAAGTACACTACAAGACCAAATGTATGTGGACACCTGCTCGTCAAACATCTCATTCCAAAGTCATGGGCATTAATATGGAGTTGGTCCCCCCTTTGCTGCTATATCAACCTCCACTTTTCTGGGAAGGCTTTCCACTAGATGTTGGAATATTGCTGCCACAACAGCATTAGTGAGGTCGGGCACTGATGTTGGGTGCTTAGGTCTGGCTCGCAGTCGGCGTTCCAATTCATCCCAAAGGTGTTCGATGGGGTTGAGGTCAGGGCTCTGTGTTCAGGCCAGTCAAGTTTTTCCACACTGATCTCGACAAACCATTTTTTATGGACCTCGCTTTGTGCACGGGGGCATTGTCATGGTGAAACAGGAAAGGTTATTCCCCAAGCCGTTACCACAAAGTTGGAAGCACAGAATCGTCTAGAATGTCCACATACTTTTGGCCATGTAGTGCGTACTTCCTTGTTTTGACAAGGCCAAACAATTAGAACCAGGAAATGGGGGAGCAATTTCTGCATTGCACATCTTTAAAAAGTATGTAAAAGGAAAAATATATATCGGTATTGATCGATATTTCAAAGAAAGTATTAGATATACTGCAGGTATTGGCTTACAATTTACACATCATGAATCCCTAACTTGAAAGAGTAAAAACAGATAGAAAATCTATATAAATGATTTGTGGACCTATTTTAAAACTACATCACTTTTCTGGCCAGCAAATAGCTTTTGAGTAATAATAGGTCCTGGAAAATGTATGTGCGGCCCTCCCGTTGAATTTGGCCTTCAAACCAAAATGATGGCACACCCCTGTTCTATGTGGTAACGCAAATGCCTTTACAAGTGAAGAGCATTTCAAGTATTTTCAGTTAGACTTTTCATTCTGCTCCATTCACCTAAAGGTTTTTTGTATAGTAGCCATTATTGTGTTAAATAGACATGGGTGGGGGCCTCAGACTGCCCTCTGCCTGGGGCCTCCAAATCCCTATGTCTTCCCTTGCACACACATTCCCAGACATGGTGACTCACACATTCTTTGCTGAGTCAAGATGCTCAGGAATAAGCAACCATTTGTTGCACCTCCCTCTCTGCCTCACTATCTTCCTCCATATCCCTTCCTCCCTTTCCTCTTTCCTCCAGAGTGGTGCAGAAGTCTAAGGCACTAAAAAATCCATTCTTCACTATCTTTCTCCTCTTCTCTCCCCCTCCTTCAGCAGCACAGTCTCTCCTTTACCCCCCTTCTAGGGAGTTTTTCCTAGCCACAGTGCTTCGAAACCTGCATTGCTTGCTGTTTGGGGTTTTAGGCTGGGTTTCTGTACAGCACTTTGTGACATCGGCTGATATAAAAAGGGCTTTTATAAATGCATTTGATTGATTCATTGATTTGATTGATATCAGTGCAAGAGGCATCACTACAGTCCCTGGTTCAAATCCAGGCTGTATCACAGTCTCAGGGTGGCGCACAATTAGCCCAGCGTCGTCTGGGTTTGGCCGGGGTAAATAAGAATTTGTTCTTAACTGGCTTGCCTAGTTATTAAATAAAGGTTAAAAATAAATAAAAATTCATCCCTCCCTATCTCTCTCCTCTCCTCCTCTCTACCTCCTTCAGCAGCACAGTCTCTCCTCTCTCCCTCCCTCCCTCAGGTGAACAGTATCTCCTCTCTCCCTCCCTCAGCTGAACAGTCTCTCCTCTCTCCCTCCCTCAACTGCACAGTCTCTCTTCTCTCTTGGTCGGCTGAACATCCGATGCCGGGTCCAATAGTGAGGGAGGCAGTGCAGACGTCATTAGCTTCTCTCTCTCTCTCTCTCTCTCTCTCTCTCTCTCTCTCTCTCTCTCTCTCTCTCTCTCTCTCTCTCTCTCTCTCTCTATTCAATTCAAACGGCTTTATAGGCATGGGAAACATATATTTACATTGCCAAAGCGAGTGAAATATATCATAAACAAAAGTGAAATAAACAATAAAAAATAAACAGTAAACATTACACTCACAAATGTTCAAAAGGAATAGAGACATTTCAAATGTCGTATTATGGCTATATACAGTGTTGTAATGACGTGCAAAGTACAAAAGGGAACATAAAAAAACATAAATATGGGTTGTATTTATTATGGTGTTGGTTCACATCAGGTCACACATCTTGCTGCTGTGATTGTACAATGTGGTATTTCACCCAAATGATATGGGAGTTTATCAAAATGTGTAACCTGTGTAATCTGAGGGAAATATGTGTTTCTAATGTGGTCATATATTTGGCAGGAGGTTAGGAAGTGCCAGTTTCCACCACATTTTGTGGGCAGTGTGCACATAGCCTGTCTTCTCTTGAGAGCTAGGTCTGCCTACGGCGGCCTCACTCAATAGCAAGGCTATGTTCACTGAGTCTGTATGGAAGGTTTGGAAATCACTTCCTTTTAGGTGGTAACATAAATCAACAACACTTTTCTGGATTTGGATAATTTGCCGGTATAGGCCTAATTCTGCTTTGCATGCATTATTTGGTGTTTTACGCTGTACTCTGAGGATGTTTTTGCAGAGTTGTGCATGCAGAGTCTGAATTTGATGTTTGTCCCATTTTGTGAATTATTGGTGGGTGAACGGACCCCAGACCTCACAACCATAAAGGGCATTGGTTTCTATAACTGATAGTATTTTTAGCCAGATCCTAATTGGTAGGATGCATTTGATATTCCTTTTGATGGTGTAGAAGGCCCTTCTTGCCTTGTCTCTCAGATCCTTCACAGCGTTGTGTAAGTTATCTGTGGTGCTGACGTTTAGGCTGAGGTATGTATAGTTTTTTGTGTGCTCTAGGGAAACGGTGTCTAGATGGAATTTGTATTTGCGGTCTTGGCAACTGAACCTTTTTTGGAACACCATTATTTTTGTCTTACTGAGATTTACTGTCAGGGCCCAGGTCTGACAGAATATGTGCAGAAGATCTAGGTGCTGCTGTAGGCCCTCCTTGGTTGGGGACAGAAACACCAGATCATCAGCCACCACTAGACATTTGACTTCAGATTCTAGAAGGGTGAGGCTGGGTGCTGCAGACTTGTTATAGTGCCCTCGCTAATTCGTTGATAAATACAGTGTATTTTGTTACGTTACAGCCTTATTCTAAAACTGATTAAATCTTTTTTTCCCTCATCAATCTACAAACAATACCCTATAATGACAAAGCGAAACCAGGTTTTTATACATTTTTTCAAATGTATTAAAAACCTTTTTTACATAAGTATTCAGTCCCTTTGCTATGAGACTCAACATTGAGCTCAGGTGCATCCTGTTTCCATTCCATCCTTGAGATGTTTCTAGAACATGAATGGAGTCCACCTGTGTGGTAAATTCAATTGATTGGACATGATTTGGAAAGGCACACACCTGTCTACATCAAGTTCCCACAATTGACAGTGCTTGTCAGAGTGAAAATCAAGCCATGAGGTCGATGGAATTATCCGTATTGCTCCGAGACAGGATAGTGGTGAGGCACAGATCTGGGGAAGGTTACCAAAACATTTCTGCAGCATTGAAGGTCCCAAGAACACAGTGGCCTCCATCATTCTTAAATGGAAAAAGTTTGAAACCACAAAGACTCTTCCTAGAGCTGGCCGTCCGGCCAAACTGAGCAATCAGAGTTCCAGAGTTCCTATTTGGAGATGGCAGAACCTTCCAGATGGACAACCATCTCTGCAGCACTCCACCAATCAGACCTTTATGGTAGAGTGGCCAGACGGAAGCCTCTCCTCAGTAGAAGGCACATGACAGCCAAATTGGAGTTTGCCAAAAGGCACCTAAAGGACTCTCAGACCATGAGAAACAAGATTCTCATTTCTGATGAAACCAAGAATGAACTCGTTGGCTTAATTTAAATGCCAAGCATCATGCCTGGAGGAAACCTGGCACCGTCCCAATGGTGAAGTATGGTGGTGGCAGCATCATGCTGTGGGGATGTTTTTCAGTGGCAGGGACTGGGAGACTAGTCAGGATCGAGGGACATATGAATTGAGCAAAGTACAGTGAGATCCTTGAAAACCTGCTCCAGAGCGCTCAGGACCTCAGGACCTCAGACTGGAGCTAAGGTTCACCTTCCAACAGGACAATGGATCTAAGCACACAGCCAAGACAACGCAGGAGTGGCTTCAGGACAAGTCTCTGAATGTCCTTGAGTGGCCCAGCCAGAGCCCGGACTTGAACCTGATCAAACATCTCTGGAAAGACCTGAAAATAGCTGTGCAGTGACGATCCCCATCCAATCTGACAGAGCTTGAGAGAATCTGCAGAGAAGAATGGGAGAAACTCCCCAAATACAAATACAAGCTTGTAGCATCATACGCAAGAAGTCTTGAGGCTGTTATTGCTCCCAAAGATGCTTCAACAAAGTACTGAGTAAAGGGTCTGACTACCTATGTAAATGTGATATATATTTTTTAATATATATATATACACTACCGTTCAAAAGTTTGGGGTCACTTAGAAATGTTCTTGTTTTTGAAAGAAAAAAAAAATGTTGTCCATTAAAATAACATCAAATTGATCAGAAATACAGTGTAGACATTGTTAATGTTGTAAATGACTAGTATCGTTGGAAACAGCTGATTTTAATGGAATATCTACATAGGCTTACAGAGACCCATTATCAGCAACCATCACTCCTGTGTTCCAATGGCACGTTGTGTTAGCTAATCCAAGTTTATAATTTTAAAAGGCTAATTGATCATTAGAAAACCCTTTTGCAATTATGTTAGCACAGCTGAAAGCTGTTGTTTTGATTAAAGAAGCAATACAACTGGCCTTCTTTAGACTAGTTGAGTATCTGGAGCATCAGCATTTGTGGGTTCAATTACAGGCTCAAAATGGCAAGAAACAAAGAACTTTCTTCTGAAACTCGTCAGTCTATTCTTGTTCTGAGAAATGAAGGCTCTCGTACAACGCTGTGTACTACTCCCTTCACAAAACAGTGCAAACTGGCTCTAACCAGAATTGAAAGAGGAGTGGGAGGCCCCGGTGCACAACTGAGCAAGAGGACGAGTACATTAGAGTGTCTAGTTTGAGAAACAGATGCCTCACAAGTCCTCAACTGGCAGCTTCATTAAATGTGGGTTCCAGTGTGTTCTGGTAGTCTTTAATAGCTGATTCTAAGATTTGTATTTGATCATGTATATGTTTTTGCTGTTTGTTCTTTGTTATAAAGCCAAGAAGATTGGAGGTGGTTGATCCATACAGCTCCGTTTTAGATAGATAACTCTTTGTGTTGTTGTGTGTTTAGTATCTTCCAATTTTCCCAGAAGTGGTTAGATTCTATGGATTCTTCAATTACACTGAGCTGATTTCTGACGTGCTGTTCCTTCTTTTTCACGTAGTTTATTTCTGTATTGTTTTAGTGATTCACCATAGCGAAGGCGTAGATTCAGTTTTCTGGATCTCTATGTTTTTGGTTGGGTAGGTTTCTCAGTTTCTTTCTTAGGTTTTTGCATTCTTCATCAAACCATTTGTCACTGTTGAAATGTTTAAATTTGATAGCGAAGCTGAGAGGTCAATTATACTTTTTAGGTTTTCTTCTGCCAAGTTTACACCTTCACTATTACATTGAAACGTTTTACCCAGGAAGTTGTCTAAAAGGATTGAATTTGTTGTTTCTACACTACTTTCCATCCATCTATAGCTTTTCTTAATAGTATTCAGTTCCCTTTGTTTTGATGCCTCATGATTGAGTATTGCTCTGTTCAAGTCGACTGTGTTTTTGCTGTGATCTGATAGGGGTGTCAATAGGCTGACTGTGAAATCTCTGAGAGACTCTGGGTTGAGGTCAGTGATAAAGTTATCTAGAGTACTACTGCCAAGAGATGAGCTATAGGTGTACCTAGTGTAAGAGTCGGAGCTGCAGAAGCTGTGACTGATTTTTGTTGGTTGTTTTGTCATAGTTGTGTCTTTGTGTGTGTGTGTGTGTGTGTGTGTGTGTGTGTGTGTGTGTGTGTGTGTGTGTGTGTCTGTGTGTGTGTGTGTGTGTGTGTGTGTGTGTGTGTGTGTGTGTGTGTGTGTGTGTGTGTGTGTGTGTGTGTGTGTGTGTGTGTGTGTGTGTGTGTGTGTGTGTGTGTGTGTGTGGTATTCTCAGCCGCTGCAGATGCATTATTTACATGAGTGGTTAAAGTAGGACTGCCTTCAAAGCCACCTCACTGAGAATCTCTCTCTCTCTCTTACTTCAGCTGCCTGGTGAGCCACAGCCACAACATCTACACAACACAACACACAGCCCTGTCTGCGTAACTCTGCCTGCCTGGAGCTGGAGGGAGGGAGGGATAGGGGAGAGTGATGCAGAGAGGCAGAGGGGGAGGAAGAGAGAAAGAAAGGGGATGAGGGAGGCGAGAGAGAGTAGAGAGGGAGAAGAGGAAGGGAGACAGGGAAAGAGGAAATGGAGGGAGAGAAGAAGAGACATGGACAGAGGAGAGGGACGGTATGGAGGGTGGACATAGCATAGTGAATGCTAGCCATGCAGCAGCTAGTAATTAGAACTGTTGTGCTGCACTCTCTCTCCCTCTCTCGCTCTGTCCCCCTCTCTCTCTGTCTTTCACACCTTACTGTCTTACATGACTAGATGTCCAAGGTTAATGACGGGCCAGTGAAGACACACACAACAGCCAGATAGTGACAGCTACTGTAACGCCTCTTCAACCCCAGGAGGCTGAAGAAATGTGGCTTTTCACCTAAAGACCTCACAAACTTTTACAGATACACAATTGAGAGCATCCTGTCAGGCTGTGTCACAGCCTGGTACGGCAACTGCACCGCCCACGACCGCAAGGCTCTCCAGAGGGTGGTGCGGTCTGCACAACGCATCACTGGGGGCAAACTACCTACCCTCCAGGACACCTACAGCATCCAATGTCACAGGAAGGACAAAAAGATCATCAAGGTCAACAACCACCCGAGCCACTGCCTGTTCACCCCGCTCTCATCCAGAAGGCAAGGTCAGAACAGGTGCATCAAAGCTGGGACCGAGAGACTGAAAAACAGCTTCTATCTCAAGGCCACTGTTAAACAGCCATCACTAACACAGAGAGGCTGCTGCCTACATACAGACTTGAAATCAATTTGCAACAAAAAAATATCACTAGTCACTTTAATAACGCCATGTGAATAATGTTTACATATCTTGTATTATGTAGTTGTTGTGGAATTTTTAGATTACATATTAGAAGTTGCTGCACTGTCAGAACTAGAATCACAAGCATTGCACCACACTCGCAATAACATCTGTGTCACGACTTCAACCGAAGTTGGTCCCTCTCCTTGTTCGGGCGGCGTTCGGCGGTCGAAGTCGCCGACCTACTAGCCATCGCTGATCCTCTTTTCATTTTCCTTTGGTTTTGTCTTGTCTTGTATCACACCTGGTTCCAATCCCATTCATTACATGTTGTCTATTTAACCCTCTGTTCCCTCTCATTGTCTTTTTCGGTGATTGTTTGTTTGTAAGCATTGTGGAAGATATGTTTGGGCCGTGAGAGGGTGTCCGCCCTCGTCTCATGCCTCACCGGGAAAGCCCTGGAGTGGGCCAACGCCGTGTGGAGAGAGGGAGATGCGGCGTTGGACCAGTTTGAGGAGTTCACCCGCCGCTTCTGGGCAGTCTTCGACCACCCGCCCGAGGGTAGAGCGGCGGGTGAGTGCCTCTTCCATCAGAGGCAGGAGACGAGGAGCGCCCAGGAGTTCGCCCTGGAGTTTAGGACCCTGGCTGCCGGCACGGGATGGAGCGACAGGGCCCTGATCGACCAATACCGCTGCAGTCTGCGCGAGGACGTCCATCGGGAGTTGGCCTGCAGAGACACCACCCTCACGTTCGACCAGCTGGTGGACTTGTCCATCCGGCTGGACAACCTGCTGGCTACCCGCGGACGTTCTGATCGGGGTCCATTGGTTCCATCCTCCCGATCACACCCTCTCCGATACCCATGGAGCTGGGAGGGGCGGTGCGCAGGAAGACCGGGGGGGTTCCCGCTCGTGCACCATCTGTGGCCGCAGAGGTCACACTGCCGGTCGGTGCAGGGTTGGTTCCACTGGAGATCGAGGCAGCAGGCAGGGCGCTCTGGCGTCACCCCAGGTGAGCCGGCACCATTCTCACCCAGAGCCCTCTGCTGCACATATGTTTGTGTTTGTCACTTTCCCTGAGTTTTCCCCGCATTCCCAGCATAAGGCGCCTGTCGATTCAGGGGCGGCTGGGAATTTTATTGACAGTGTTTTAGCCCATAGTTTAGGGATCCCCATCGTTCCCATGGATGTGCCTTTCCCCGTTCACGCCTTAGATAGTCAACCATTAGGGTCAGGGTGGATTAGGGAGGTCACTGCTGCTCTGGGCATGGTGACGCAGGGGGGTCATACGGAGAGAATTAGTCTCTTCCTTATTGACTCTCCTGCATTTCTCGTCGTGCTGGGCCTACCCTGGTTAGCTTGTCATAACTCCACTGTTTCTTGGCCACAGAGGGCTCTCAAGGGGTGGTCGCGAGAGTAGGTGTTTAGGGGTTTCCGTTGGTGCTACTACAGTGGAGAGTCCAGACCAGGTCTCCACCGTGCGCATTCCCCTGAATATGCCGATTTGGCTCTCACCTTCTCCAAAAAGAAGGCGACTGTAACGCCCTGGCCATAGAGAGGGGTTTTTGTTCGTTATTTTGGTTAGGCCAGGGTGTTACATTGGGTGGGCGTTCTATGTGCATTTTTCTATGTGGTTTTTTTTCGTAGATTTTGGCCGTGTGGCTCCCAATCAGGCACAGCTGTAGGGTGTTGTTGCTGATTGGGAGTCACACATAAGTGCCTGTTTTTCCGTTGGGGTTTTGTGGCTAATTGTTTCTGTTTAGTGTTTTGCACCTGACAGGACTGTTTGGCTGTCGGTTTTCTTGTTTTGTTTTGTGTAGTGTTCTTTAGTAAATTAAACTTCAATGATGAACACTAACTCCGCTGCGTATTGGTCTACTCTCTCTCCCGACAGCCGTTACAGCGACTCAATTACCACCTCATCGACGGGGCGATTGTGTGATAGCTCTCCTGGTAGACGCTGCACTTCCCAGGAGTCACGTGTATCCCCTCTCACAGGCGGAGACGGAGGCTATGGAAACATATGTCTTCGAATCCCTGCGTCAGGGGTACATTCGGTCCTCCACATCACCCGCCTCCTCGAGTTTCTTTTTTATGAAGAAGGAGGAGGGAGGTCTGCGCCTGTGTATTGACTATCGGGGTCTGAATCAGATCACTGTGAGGTATAGTTACCCGCTACCACTAATAGCCACAGCGATAGAGTCAATGTACGGGGCGCGCTTCTTCACCAAATTAGATCTCAGGAGCGCTTACAACCTGGTGTGTATCCGAGAAGGAGACGAGTGGAAGACGGCTTTCAGTAGCACCTCTGTGCACTATGAGTACCTCGTCATGCCGTACGTGTTGATGAATGCGCCATCAATCTTCCAAGCCTTTGTAGATGAGATTTTCAGGGACCTGAATGGGCAGGGTGTAGTGGTGTATATTGATGACATTTTGATATACTCCGCTACACGCGTCTAGCATGTGTCCCTGGTGCGCAGAGTGCTTGGTCGCCTGTTGGACCATGACCTGTACGTCAAGGCTGAGAAATGCCTGTTCTTCCAACAGTCCGTCTCCTTCCTAGGGTATCGCATTTCCACCTCAGGGGTGGAGAGTGACCGCATTGCAGCCATGTGTAACTGGCCGACTCCCACCACGGTAAAGGAGGTGCAGCGGTTCTTTGGGTTTGCCAGGCTCCCAGAACGCGAAGGCAGACGCATTGTCCCGGCTGTATGACACAGAGGAGCGGCCCCTGGATCCCACTCCCATACTCCCCGCCTCCTGCCTGGTGGCGCCGGTAGTGTGGGAGCTGGACACGGACATTGAGCAGGCGTTACGTGCAGAGCCCGCTCCCGTCCAGTGTCCCGCTGGGCGTCTGTACGTTCCGTCTGCTGTCCGTGACCGGTTGATCTATTGGACCCACACGTCACCCTCCTCTGGTCATTCTGCGATCGGTCGGTCGGTGCGCTGTTTTAGCGGGAGGTACTGGTGGCCTATCTTAGCTAAGGACGTGAAGGTTTATGTTTCCTCCTGCTTGGTGTGCGCCCAGTGTAAGGCTCCTAGGCACCTGCTCAGAGGTAAGCTACACCCCTTACCTGTTCCACAGCGGCCTTGGTCGCACCTGTCGGTGGATTTTCTTACTGATCTTCCACTCTCACAGGGTAACACCGCGATCCTGGTCGTTGTGGATCGTTTCTCTAAGTCCTGTCGTATCCTCCCTCTGCCCGGTCTCCCTACGGCCCTACAGACTGCGGAGGCCTTGTTTACACACGTCTTCCGGCACTACGGGGTGCCTGAGGATATAGTGTCTGATCGGGGTCCCCAGTTCACATCTAGGGTCTGGAAGGCGTTCATGGAACGTCTGGGGGTTTCGATCAGCCTTACTTCAGGGTTTCACCTCGAGAGTAATGGGCAGGTGGAGAGAGTGAACCAGGATGTGGGCAGGTTTCTGCGGTCCTATTGCCAGGACCGGCCGGGGGAGTGGGCGGAGTTCGTGCCCTGGGCCGAGATGGCACAGAACTCGCTCCACCACTCCTCCACTAACATCTCTCCCTTCCAGTGCGTACTGGGGTACCAGCCGGTTCTGGCGCCTTGGCATCAGGGTCAGACCGAGGTTCCTGCGGTGGACGACTGGTTCAGGCGCGCGGAGGAGACATTGAAAGCCGTCCGTGTCCACCTTCAGCAGGGGGACTGGGTCTGGCTCTCGACCCGAAACTTGCCCCTCCGCCTGCCCTGCCGGAAGCTGGGTCCGCAGTTTGTGGGGCAATTTAAAGTCCTGAGGAGAGTGAACAAGGTTTGTTATAGGTTACAGCTTCCACCCGATTACCGTATTAACCCCTCGTTCCATGTGTCTCTCCTCAGGCCAGTGGTGGCTGGCCCGCTCCAGGAGTCTGAGGTGCGGGAGGTTCCTCCACCCACTCTGGACATCGGGGGGGGGGGGGGGGCAAGGGGCCTTCAGTATCTCGTGGAGTGGGAGGGGTACGGTCCAGAGGAGAGGTGGTGGGTTCAGGTCGAGGACATGTTGGACCCATCTATGCTGCAGGAGTTCCACCGTCTTCGTCCGGATCGCCCTGGGCATCGCCCTCCGGGTCGTCCCCGAGGCCGGTGTCAACGCACTGCTGGAGCCGCGCGTCGCGCGGGGGGGGTGGAGGTACTGTCACGACTTCAGCCGAAGTTGGTCTCTCTCCTTTTTCGGGCGGCATTCGGCAGTCGAAGTCCCCGACCTTCTAGCCATCGCTGATCTTCTTTTCATTTTCCTTTGGTTTTGTCTTGTCTTGTATCACACCTGGTTCCAATCCAATTCATTACATGTTGTGTATTTAACCCTCTGTTCCCCCTCATTGTCGGGGACTGTTTGTTTGTAAGCATTGTGAAAGATATGTTCTGGTGTTCTGGTGTGACAGGTTTTGTACCCACTGGTATTATTTTGTACATTTTGTTTTTCTGAGTTTTTTGAGCACTTATTAAACTACTCCGTTTTATACCAAGTTCGATATCCTGCGCCTGACTTCTCTGCCCCCAGCACGCACCCTTACAATCTGCTAACCATGTGAATGTGACCAATAAAATTTGATTTGATTTGAAATGAGATACCATTACAGAACAACGCTGGCCTGAAGGTCTGTGACCTGCTAATGCTGTGTTCCCCCCATACCCACCAAAACACATTACATATCAGGTGTGATATACTTTACCAGCATCACCTTAGTAGGCTGTGGATAGGGCCCTTTTATTCTGATCTTCCCACTAAACATTGAACAGCAACCGTTAACATTCTGAGTCTCCAGCTATGGATTTCTGTCACAATAAGCAGTTTTTGCAATTGCAATGCTTGTATATTTTTATGAAAACGAATGTGAATCGGACTTTGTGAATTGTGTGTTGTGTGTAAGTGGCAACCCATTGTATTCCTCAAGGCTCTGCATGGATTCAAGTAACTGTGTGTGTGTCTGTTTTTTAGATTTATTATCAGGATAAGGTAAGACCCAGATGCAGACCATGTCGAAGAAACAATGTTTATTACAGCAACAGAGGAAAATGTGCAGGACGGCAGGCAGGCTCAGGGTCAGGTCAGGCAGAGGTCGGAAATCCAGATAGAGGCAAAGGTACAGGACAGCAGGCAGGCTCAGGGTCAGGGGCAGGCAGAGTGGTCAGCCGGGTGGGATCAGGGTCAGGACAGGCAAGGGTCAAAAACCAGGAGTGTGAGAAAAATAGAGTCTGGGAAAAGACAGGAGCTGACAGGAAAAACGCTGGTAAGCTTGACAAACAAGACAAACTGGCAACGGACAAACAGAGAACACAGGTATAAATACACAGGGGGTCATGGGGAAGATGGGCAACACCTGGAGGGGGTTGGAGACAATCACAAAGACAGGTGAAACAGATCAGGGCATGACATTTACCATACTGGTGAGGACCAGAAGTCCTCATAACAATAGTAAACCCAGGAGAATTCGGACAAGTGAGGACATTTGGCCGGTCCTAAAAAGGAAAAAGGGTTAGAATTAGTGTTAGGGGTTAGGTTTAGGAGGAGTTAGGGTTAGGGGTTAAAGTTAAGGTTAGTGGTTAGGGAATATAGGATTTTGAATGGGAATTAATTGTAGGTTCCCAAAAAGTCCTCACAAGTATAGTAATACACAACTGTGTGTTTGTGTCTATGTCTGTGTCTGTCTATCTGGTGTGTGTGTGTGTATGTGTGTAAGATCTCTCTCTCTATATCCATCTCCCCTCCCATTTCTCCCTATCCCTTTTCAAGGTTTATTAGAAGAGCTATATTGAGAGAGGGCAGACAGGGCAGGGCAGACAGAGTGAGGGAGAGGCAAGGGGAGGTGAGGTGAGGGAAAACGAGGTAGAGCCCTAGTTGGGGCCAGACATATGGGCTGCCATTTTCCTGGTAATCAGTCTGATCAGGACAGCCCAGCTTGCTGATTCATCTCTGTGGAGAGAGGGGGGGAGCAGAGAGGGAGCCAGGGAGAGGGATATATAGAGACGAGAGAGAGAGAGAGAGAGAGAGAGAGAGGAGAGAGAGAGAGAGAGAGAGAGAGAGAGAGAGAGAGAGAGAGAGAAGAAAGAAAGAGAGGGATATATATATATAGAGAGAGAGAGAGAGAGAGAGAGAGAGGGAAAGGGGGAGAGAGCAGAGGAGGGAGAGGAGAGACGGGGAAGATGGAGAACGAGGAGAGAGAGGACAGCATCTGCAGGCTGCAGGCTGCATGCATGCTGCTATTACATCAATGCTGCATCCCAAGAGAGAGGAAAGAGAGGAGAGAGAGGAGAGAGAGAAGGAGAGAGAGGAGAGAGAGAGAGAGAGAGAGAGAGAGAGAGAGAGAGAGAGAGAGAGAGAGAGAGAGAGAGAAGGAGATAGAGGGGAGACTGGGATAGGAATAAGAGGGAGGGGGAGAAAGGCAGAGAGAAACAACTACATGACATTAAAAGGAAGATGCGGGGATACACTGAGCGATGAGGAAAATAGGATAGGGAAGAGAGAGAGAGAGTTGACTGCAATCCAACAGAGTTGAACAAATAGAAGGATCATTCACTTCACTCCCTCTTTTCAATGTGCAATTAAAGATTAATTTCAGAAGCCTTTCTTATTCATTGTTTTCATCTGAACTATTGTAGCTCTGCCACAGATGAAATAACGAATCATATATATCATTGTAATTAAGCAAACTTAAGTGTGCAGTAAAATTTAAGACTGCTGTTCTGGGTTAAGGTGGGTGAGAGTGTGGAGTGGGTAGTGGGGAAAAGAAGGGCTCTAAACTTCAGAGTTCTCCTTTGCCTTATCCAGCCTCAGACCTTGATTCACAGGACTGGCAACCTTATTATGCGCCGCACTTATTATTGATATTACGCCAAGCCCTTGTTGCCATGACCACCGTGCAAGAGACATTTAATTTTCTCTCCTCCATCATCATTATCTATGGGGCCATCTGTTGTGGAAAATGAATTCAGCCTCATTTGCATGACTGATAAGCACATTCTTTATCTATTCAACAGAAGGTCATATGGCATGGATTTAGAGACTGCTGAAGGAAGGAGAGAGAGGGAGACAGAGAGGGGGAGAGAGAGGGATGGAGAGAAAGAGAGAGACAGAGAGAGAGGAGGAGGAGAAAGAGGGAGATTGGGAGGAGGAGTGGAATAGAAGGAAATATAAATGATGGAGGACATATACAGTCGAGAGCATGTGTGTGTGTGTGTGTGTGTGTGTGTGTGTGTGTGTGTGTGTGTGTGTGTGTGTGTGTGTGTGTGTGTGTGTGTGTGTGTTCATGTCTCTGCATAATGTATATGTGCTGCATGTGTATATTGGTTTTTATATTCTATTTCAGTGCCCATGTATTTCCTTTACGTGTGTATTTGAAGTCCCATGTGTACATGCGCACAAGCCTGTGTGCATGCAAACATGTGAATGTGTCTATGTGTGAGTCCTTGTGCGTGTGTGTCTGCATGTGTGTCCTTGCATATCTGTTTGTCCCGAGGAGGATGTGTTGTGCTGTGTGTATGTGCTGTGTTTGCAGGTAAAGTAGACACATTTGTCATCCCATCCTCTCTCTCTCTCACTCGCTCTCTCTCTCGCTCTCTCTCTCGCTCTCTCTCTATACCTCTCTCTCTCTCTCTCTCGCTCCCTCTCTCTTCTACAGATGCAGGATCTTAATTTGACCTATAATGTTACAGAAAAATAAACCTGCAGCAACAGGATTTTAAAGTTTAGTCCTTAATGTTACTTGACCTGTGGTTAGGCTATTAGTTGGCCAAAAGTAGGCTACCTAAAAATGCAAAACTGCTAATAAAACCATGTGTTAGTGTGGGTTTTCAGTGAATTTATGTAAATCAGGAAGCTCATCTACATTTCCTGCTGTGCAGGAATATTCTCTGCAACAAAAGAGTGATCAAATTAAGATCCTTCATCTGTATCTCTCCATCTACCTCTCCCTTATTACCACAACACTGTACTGTACAAGCCCTCTCATGTTTTGCCAGAACACTTCAACCAATCTTAGCCTGGCAGGAAGTATCATTGCCTGCTTTTGTTGTTGTTTTTTAGGTGCATCCCAGAGCTGACTGCTGGCTTCCTGTCTCTTTAGCAGGAGGAAGTCATGCTAGGGATGCAAATGTAATACAACTTCAAATTAATTTTAAAAACACAATCTCATTGATGAGTCTTGTAAGAACATTTTTGTTTTGTGTATGTGTTAGGTCTTCAGTTTTATTAGAAGACATAGGGGTTATTTCCTGTTTAGGGTTTGAACTGTGTTTATTGAACTGTGTTTATAGGAGGCTAGTGGTGCTGTTCACAACTTGACCTACTTTCGGGGGAATAAATTGGGCTACTCCATCTCGCCTTCCACACCATCCGTCCCGGTCCCATGTTAGTAAGAATTATGGGATATCTGCCACTTCTTTTCTGATGTACAGAAGGTGCTTTCGTCATCTGTGATGGTTCTCATTCCCATTACCATCTATTAGAAATTATCTCAAAATACAAGGTACTATTTAATAGTTTATTGAGCACAGGTGTGTAATGTGCAGCAGAGCGCCGTATGCGCGAGGTATTGTTAAGAGTCGTTATGTTGTGCTCTGTCTGTGAATATCTGGTTGTTAACTGCGTTTGTATTTCAGAAGCTGAGCTGTGTACTTACCGTGATGTGCATTCCATTCGCTTCGTCTCATCCTGGGTGTTGTAACGGAAGTGAAGGCGCATTCAGACCCTTTTTATGAATGAGTTCCCGCCACTGTTGACGGTGGGCTAGTCCAAGTCATTAGTAAAATGTGATCATGTGTATTTCTAGACATAATTGATAGTCATTAAGTTTTATATTACTTGTCAATGTTGTATAACTGATAAAGATTAGCAAATGAAAAGTATAATGAGGTAATATGTAAACTGGTGAATGTTGACGTTAATGGATGTGTTGGTTTGTTCCACATCATCATGATATAAGGAGCCTGACTGTCCGGACAGGGCCATTCAGAGCTGGAGTGCCAAGAGAGCAGGCTGGCCTGCCTCACAGCTTTGCTAGTCTATAATGCTAAGCTAACGCAGTGCAAGGGTTCAGTTTCCTTTGAGTTTATTATACTTATGTTTGTACTAGTTATTTGAAGTTTATTCATTTTGGGGATTCTGGCACTGTACAAAGCCATTTACCTTTGCTTGAAAAATAAAAAATAAACCCAGTTGCAACTGTCAACCATCCTGTCCAGTCCTTTGACAACTTAGAAACCTCTCCAGCCAGTCCGCCTCCTTACAGAACCACGCCCAGGTAGCTAAGGCTGAGACAATGACAAAGACAAGATGGGACCCGAGAAGACTGATCAAGAGGCAGCACCAGCCAATTCTATTCATGACCAGGAAGTGGACACTGAAGATCCCCCAGAGGAGGTAGGAGCACCCTCCCAAAAAGGGCTTCTTGCAGAACTGTCAGACCTGGTGAGAGCACTACTGCAGTCCCAAGGCAAATGAGATGTGCACATTGGAAAGGTCAGCGGAGCGCCAAGAGAAGTGATGGAGAACCTTTCAGAGACAGTTCCTCCAGGGTTGAGGCGGCCAAGACGGAGATGAGCAAGAGGACGAGGAAGATGATGAAGAGGATGACAAGGAACCAGGACAATAAGCACCCATGGCTGACTTCAAGACTCCAAGGCTCCTCCTCCAAGGTAAAGAAGATGATATTGAACATTTCTTGACAACGTTTGAATGAATGGCGGCAGCCTGACTCTGGCCTGAAGAAGAGTGGGCTATGCGCCTTGTTCCCTTGCTGACAGGCAAAGCCTAAAGTGCCTATGTAGGAATAGACGACAGGCACACAGAGAACTATGACAAGGTAAAGGAGGCCATGCTGAAGAAGTTTCGAAATCAATGCTACACCTACAGACAACATTTCCGTTCCACTGAAATCCTACATGACAAGACATGACGAGAGCTGTATGTCCGGCTGAGGGACCTATAATATAAGTGGATCAGACCAGCAAGCAAGAATGTCAATCAAATCTCAGAAATCATGGTGCTAGAGCAGTTCATGAGAATGATGAGTCCAGAGATGGAGGTCTGGATTAGGGAGTATCACCCAAAGAGCTAGGAAAGGAGCCGAGAGAACCACCTCCGGCTGTTGGAACCAATGAGCCAGAAGTACATGTAAGTCTGATGGGGATAATCGGGGTCGTGATGCCTAGTACTTATCCGGGTCAAGCCCAGAGTAGGCATGTTACTAATCCTAGTATTTACACTAGTAATTACCATAGGCCAAGTGACAGCTCCAGCAGGCAGGAACTGAAGTAAGCCACGCTACCCAGCTAGGAAGTCACAGTCCTATGTGCCCTGACCTACCATGCCAGACTTAGCACCCTCCCTGCCAGAGCACACAGTCAAGCCTCTTGTCAATGCCCCACATGCCCAAGTGGACACAGGCAGCTCACAAACTGTAGTGCTTGAAAGTTTGGTCCCTATAGAGGAGTAGCAGGATCAGGCCCTGGTCAGAATATGCTGTGTTCACGGAGAAGACTTCTACCCTCCAACTTCCAGTCTATATCCTTAGTGGACACCCCATTTGAGAGGACAGGTATGGACATAGTGGGCCCTCTAGACAGGACTAAAAGAGGGAACAGATACATACAGGTTATTTGTGATTATGTCACCAAGTACCCTGAAGCTTTCCACTAAGAAATATTAAGGCTATGCAGGTTGCTAATTGCTTCATCCAGTTCTTATCATTAGTAGGCATGCCTAGGGAAGTCCTCACAGATCAGGGTACCAATTTCCTCTCAGAACTGTTCAGAAATGTGTACAGGCTGTTGGGGATCAAGGTTATAATGACCACACCCTATCATCTGCAAACAGACGGTTTGGTTGAGCGCTTCAACCAGACCCTGAATAGTATGTTATGCAAGTTTGTCTCTCCAGCAGGAGATGACTTGGACCAGCGGCTGCCGTACCTGCTCTTTACAGAGAAGTGCCACAAGCACCCATTTTTTCTCCCTTTGATATTTTCTATGGTCATCCAGTGAGTGTTCCACTGACATGCTCAAGGAGAGCTGGGAAGGACCAAGAGGTGGGAGCAAGAATGTATTAGAGTATGAGCTTCAGATGAGCGAGAGGCTGGAGCAGATGACCGCACTGACCCAGGACAGCATGAGGAAAACCTAGAACAGCCAGAAAACATGGTATGACTGCAAAGCAAGGGACAGAAGTTTTGAGCCAGGTTAGCAGGTGTAGCTGTTGCTCCCCACACATGAGAGCAAGCTGCTGGCCAAATGGCATGGTCCATATGAGGTCATATGCAAGGTAGCACCTCTGACATATGAGATTCACATGCCAGAAAGGAAAGTGCAAAAGTTTCACATCAACCTTTTGAAAGACTTAAGTTTCAGAGATGAGGCGGTAAAGACCAGCTGTTCGTCTGTGCAGTGTTAGAAGAAGATACCATTGAACAATACTTTCCGACCATCAGCACACCACCACCCATAGAGCTATCACACCTCACTCCTCACCAGCAAGATCAGCTTAGAGAGTTGTTGATCCCAGAGCTTTTCCAGGAGACACCTGTGTACACCACTCTGGTCCAGCACAAAATCTATCAAAAGGACAGGGCTCTGGTACAGTCAAAATGCTACCAGAGAGACTCCTTGCAGTGCTGAGGCAGCATGTCATGAAGAGAATGGGAGTGATCAAAAGGTAATTTAGTGAGTGGTCTAGCCCAAAAGGTCTTGTCTCAAAGAAGGACGGGACCATCAGATTCTGCATGGACTTCCAGGGGTTGAATGAGTTCACCAAAGTTGACCAATATCCCATGCCACGTATCAATGACCTGAATGAACAGATGGGGAAGGCGAGGTTCAACTCCACGTTGGATATGAGTAACGGGTACTGGCTGGTCCCACTGTCAGAAGAGGCAAAGGAGCTCACAGCTTTCAGGACGCCGATGGGGGTCTTCCAGTTGATGGTGATGGCGTTTGGGCTCCATAGGGTGCCAGCTATCTTTCAGCGATTGATAGACCAGGTGCTCCATGACCGGTGGTGTAAAGTACTTAATTAAGTAAAAATACTTTTAGGTACTACTTAAGTTATTTTTTGGGGTATCTGTACTTTACTTTACTATTTATAGTTTTGACAACTTTTACTTTTACTCCACTACATTCATAAAGAAAATATAATACGTTTTACTCCTTACATTTTCCCTGACACCAAAAAGTACTCGTTACATTTTGAATGCTTAGCAGAACAAGAACATTTTCTAATTCACAGAAAATATCCCTGGTCATCCCTACTGCCTCTGATCTGGCAGACTCACTAAATTCAAATGCTTAATTTGTAAATTATGTCTGAGTGTTGAACTGTGACCATGGCACCCAGAGTTTTGCAGCTTCGTACCTTGACGACGTGGTGATCTTTAGCTAGACCTGGGAAGACCATCTCTATTACCTGCAGCAGGTACTCCAGCAAATCCAGGAGGCGGGCCTCACTATCAGGCCCAAAACATTTGTATTTGCCAAGTGGGAGGTCGAGTACCTCAGGTTTGTCATTGGAGAGGGTGCCATCCATCCACAGTTGGGTAAGGTGGATGCTATTTCTTCTTTAACCCTTGCAACTACCAATAAACAGTAATTTATGGGGTTAGTGGGGCTGGTACAGGAAGCTGGTCTGAACCGAGGAGACCAGAAGGGCTTTCAAAACCTGAGGTACTGTGTTAGGACGGACTTCGAATAACCCTTCATGCTGCAAACAGACGTGTCCGGGGTAGGACTGGGGGCAGTCCTACTGCAAGAGGGTGAAGGTGAGCTGAAGCCCATTGTTTTCATCATTCACAAGATGCTTGAGGACGAGACCAGGTACTTGACTATTGAAATGGATTGCCTAGCCATTAAGTGGGCCCTTGACTCTTTGAAGTACTATCTGCTGGGAAGAGAGTTTGTGTTAGAGACTGACCATAGAGCTTTGCAGTGGCTCCACAAGATGAGAAACTCTAACAACTGAATCACCTGGTGGTACCAGGAGATGCAGCCCTTTCATTTCACTGTTCCCTACAGCCCAATATCTGCAAAACAATTAGTGGACTTCCTGTCCCGCATCCTTGAAGGCTCCTAAGTGGATGGGATGCACGGACGGAGTGGACCTGCAAGATGTGACTACAGGCCGCATTCTCCGTCTTCAGAAGCGGTAGGAAATGTGACGTTTCCCATCACCATCTACTGTTTTAGATATGATCACAAAATACAAGGTAATATTTAATAGTTTATTGAGCACCAGTGTGTAATGTGCAGCAGAGTGCCGTAAGTGTGATGTTTTGGGAGCCCGGATAGACACACAGCAAGCTGTAACAGAACAAACAACACATTTTAGCAATCTCTGGTCCATGATAAGACTAATCACGTAACATTGTTAAGAGTCGTTATGTTGTGCTCTGTCTGTTAATATCTGGTTGTTAACTGCGTTTGTATTTCAGAAGCTGAGCTGTGTACTTACCGTGATGTGCATTCTATTCGCTTCGTCTCATCCTGGGTGTTGTAACGGAAGTGAAGGCGCATTCAGACCCTTTTTATGAATGAGTTCCCGCCACTGTTGACGGTGGGCTAGTCCAAGACAGTGATTGTTTGTATTTCTAGACGTAATTAATAGTCATTAAGTTAGATATTATTTGTCAGCATTGTATAAATAATAAAGATAAATGCATGAAAAGTACAATGAGGTAACATGTACACTGGTAAATGTTGAAGTTAATGGATAAAATGGTTTGTTCCACATCGTCATGATGTAAAGAGCCTGACGGACCAGGCAAGGCCATTCAGAGCTGGAGTGCCTATGCTACTCTAAAATACTAAGCTAATGTAGTACAAGGGTTCAGTTTCCTTTGAGTTTATTATAATTATGTTTGGAATAGCAACTTGAAGTGTATTCATTTTGGGGATTCTGGCACTGTAAAAAGCAATTTACCTTTGTTTGAAAATAAAAATGAAACCAGTTGCAACTGTCAACCATCCTCCTGTCCAGATGTTTGGCACCTTAGACACCTCTCCAGCCGGTCTGCCTCCTTGCACCTTCACTCGGCTCCATTAATTACTTCTCCTCAGCTTTCCGTGTCCCGTTCTGACATTTGACTGCTGCTAATTTGCTGATTAATTTCATTAATGTGATTACGTGAGGGATTTGGGGCCAATCTATTGGTCCGTGGTTTGACTGTCCGTTACTCCTCTTGCCTCACCCAGTCAATAGCTCTCTCCCACCTCTCGTGTGTACTGCCTGCTATTTCTCTCTCGTCCCCTTCTTACAATCTCACGGCTAGAGTTTGACGTGGTGACGTGACGCTGGTTTCTCCCCAATCTTCCTGTCTGTCCTTTTCAGCACTGGGAGCTGTCTGCGAGCTGTCCAGCACCACTGCCAATTACCGTCGTCTCCTGTCTCGTCTGTGTGCCCAGCGCTCCCGGTGTCTGAGGCAACTTGAGACGGACCTACTGTATAGCTTACTACCATACAGAGGAATACTGAAATGCAGATGGATCTCCTTATATAACAGCAACGCACACAGTCTACAAATCAAAACCCACAACTCAATGAAGAGATTCTGATTAACTCTCCTCTGTCCTAACACAGCAGGCATAAAATAAATGGCTGAAACTAGATCCCCTACATACTGGTCTTGACGAAAGGAAAGGGTTGGGGTAGGTTCTCTTCTGCCATTTTCAACCAATCCAGTAAAAGTGGAGGAGGAGTTAAGATTGAGTGTCGCCTTGAAAATGTCCAAAAGCAAAATCCGCGTCACAGGCTCTCGTTCCATTTCCCCTGAAAACTGGAACATCCAGCTGTTGGGGACTTGGCAGAGGCTAACTTTACTCAACGTTGATGTGTTCACTAGCCTCCAGAGCAAAGGAAAAGGGTTGAAAATGAAAATATGTTTTTGGTTGCTTTAATACAGCGGTTCCCAACTAAATTCAGCCATTTCAGCCAGCGGTTCCCAACTAAATTCAGCAACCCAAAAAGATATAGTATTTGACAAAGACATAATCATTTCACACCTTGATTACATATATTTATGAATGGGAATGTTTGGAATAGATTTCCTAAATTAATTAGAGCCCCCCCACACCCATGTAGAAGGCCCCTGCTATAACATATTGACATGTTGAAGGACCCTGCTTTAACATAATGACATGTTGAAGGCCCCTGCTTTAACATATTGACATGTTGAAGGCCCCTGCTTTAACATATTGACATGTTGAAGGCCCCTGCTTTAACATATTGACATGTTGAAGGCCCCTGCTTTAACATATTGACATGTTGAAGGCCCCTGCTTTAACATATTGACATGTTGAAGGACCCTGCTTTAACATAATGACATTGTTGAAGGCCCCTGCTTTAACATATTGACATGTTGAAGGCCCCTGCTTTAACATATTGACATGTTGAAGGCCCCTGCTTTAACATAATGACATTGTTGAAGGCCCCTGCTTTAACATATTGACATGTTGAAGGCCCCTGCTTTAACATAATGACATGTTGAAGGCCCCTGCTTTAACATATTGACATGTTGAAGGCCCCTGCTTTAACATAATGACATTGTTGAAGGCCCCTGCTTTAACATATTGACATGTTGAAGGCCCCTGCTTTAACATAATGACATTGTTGAAGGCCCCTGCTTTAACATATTGACATGTTGAAGGCCCCTGCTTTAACATATTGACATGTTGAAGGCCCCTGCTTTAACATATTGACATGTTGAAGATCCCTGCTTTAACATATTGACATGTTGAAGGCCCCTGCTTTAACATATTGACATGTTGAAGGCCCTTGCTTTAACATATTGACATGTTGAAGGCCCCTGCTTTAACATATTGACATGTTGACATGTTGAAGGCCCCTGCTTTAACATAATTACATTGTTGAAGGCCCTTGCTTTAACATATTGACATGTTGAAGGCCCCTGCTTTAACATATTGACATGTTGAAGGCCCCTGCTTTAACATATTGATATGCTGAAGTCCCCTGCTTTAACATATTGACATGTTGAAGTCCCCTGCTTTAACATATTGACATGTTGAAGTCCCCTGCTTTAACATATTGACATGTTGAAGGCCCCTGCTTTAACATATTGACATGTTGAAGGCCCCTGCTTTAACATAATGACATTGTTGAAGTCCCCTGCTTTAACATATTGACATGTTGAAGGCCCCTGCTTTAACATATTGACATGTTGAAGGCCCCTGCTTTAACATATTGACATGTTGAAGGCCCCTGCTTTAACATAATGACATGTTGAAGGCCCCTGCTTTAACATATTGACATGTTGAAGGCTCCTGCTTTAACATATTGACATGTTGAAGGCCCCTGCTTTAACATATTGACATGTTGAAGGCCCCTGCTTTAACATATTGACATGTTGAAGGCCCCTGCTTTAACATAATGACATGTTGAAGGCTCCTGCTTTAACATATTGACATGTTGAAGGCCCCTGCTTTAACATATTGACATGTTGAAGGCCCCTGCTTTAACATATTGACATGTTGAAGGCCCCTGCTTTAACATAATGACATGTTGAAGGCCCCTGCTTTAACATATTGACATGTTGAAGGCCCCTGCTTTAACATAATGACATTGTTGAAGGCCCTTGCTTTAACATATTGACATGTTGAAGGCCCCTGCTTTAACATATTGACATGTTGAAGGCCCCTGCTTTAACATAATGACATGTTGAAGGCCCCTGCTTTAACATATTGACATGTTGAAGGCCCCTGCTTTAACATAATGACATGTTGAAGGCCCCTGCTTTAACATAATGACATTGTTGAAGGCCCTTGCTTTAACATATTGACATGTTGAAGGCCCCTGCTTTAACATATTGACATGTTGAAGGCCCCTGCTTTAACATATTGACATGTTGAAGGCCCCTGCTTTAACAAATTAATTCATTTTAAACATTCATGATTTGATGGGGTGATTATTAATTCAGTAAAATTAATTATCTTCAAAAATGCACACATTTTTCCTTTCTCCCTTTTGTTTGTTTGTTTATGACTGAATGCAAAGTAAATTAATTGTGCTCGATTGGCATTAACATACCCAAATAGGAATTTGAAATGGTTAATATTGAGCCCCCTCAGGGCAGCCCATGTCCCAATCCACTGGAGTACTTATCATGCCTCCCTCACTCACTGCTAGCCTGGCAGCATTACTAAAGAAAGCTCTCTGATTGTTGGTTCTTCTAAATGTGGCTTTATATAGCATGATTTGTTCATTGTTATTTTGGGGATCAAAACAGAATTCTGTCATAGATTCACACATTTTGTATTTTGAGGTATTTTCATTTAATAAGTGTTTTGTTTTCTCTTGTATTTATGTATTTTCATATAACTATGTCTAGAATATAAACAATGTAACTATTGAAACAAAAAAAATGAATAAAATCTAGCCTACCTTCTCCCATGGTATTACCACTGTCGTTGTCCCAAGGCTTCTCTCTGGATTTCAACACTACTTTGGCAAGTCATTCAAACTCACCAGTAGAAATGAATGAATTAGCACCTCTGTCCGGTATGAAATGAATCTAACTCATAATCTAATTATGATGATGTCTCAGGGACCAAATTAGCATACCTTAATTTGCATATCTGGGTAAAAATGCAAATGTATTTGCTGTTATTCCCTTTTCATTCACACAAGAGTGACTATGAATGTCAGCACTCTACGGCAAGACATGATTTACTGTAAATATGTCCTAGGTTTTAGCCAATAGGTTCTCCTGACTCCCTGGCTGTCAGTGTGTTGGCTGAGAACACAGCGAGCCTGCTTTCCAACTCATTTATCTCCTCCACCATTCTGCTGCACACCATAGTTCAAAGCCCAGACAGGAAAGCAGCCTTAATTAACCGTGTGCACTACAGTTCAGCAGCCTTCCCGTATTCCATTCTACTCTACAATCTCCCTGCTCTCGGTTCCACATACAGCTGAACTACAGCCACATATTGTGTCTTGAACCAGAGGAGCTCATCTTGGCTTCCTCCTGGAGGATACATGGGCACATTGTAGATTCCCAGGTTAAATACAGCAGTCCACAGCCCTCCACACGTCATGCAAGCCCCGCCCCATCCACCTCCATTTATCCTCCCTTTCCTTCATCCTCCACCTCCATCCCTCCGCCCCTTCCCACCCTCCTGAGACCCAGGGCCCGTGGGAAGAACTGACGCTGGGAGCAGACTGTCTGCAGCCCTGAATACATGTAGGACAGGGAGAGAGAGGGAGAGAGCGAGAGCAAGAGAGAGAGAGTGAGCGAGAGCAAGAGACAGAGAGCGAGAGCGAGAGCGCGAGTGAGAGAGAGAGAGAGAGAGAGAGAGAGCAGTAGAGCTAGATTGTGGCAGAGGGAGAGAAACAGGGATATGTGTTCTTCTCAAATACATACATATACACAGTGAGAGAGAGAGAAAGAAAGACTCTCTCTCTCTCCTCCCAGCACGTACCCCCCCCCCCCCCCCCCCCCCCACACACACACACACACACACACACATGAACATGATCTCACTCACACTCTCACACACACATACACTCACAGACGCACGCTTGCTTTAGGGTACCAGGCGGCTTGGTGTTCTTCTCCTTTGTTGTTTTTGTCATTCATCAGTCTTGGTACGGTGTGCTGTGCTGTGTGAGTCTCGCTGGGTGAGGAGACTGTCTGCGTGGCTGTCTGAGAATGCCATCTACACTACGGTAAGCCACACACTGTTCCTTCTCTCCCTCTCTTCTCTTCTGCAGTCTCTCCGTCTCACTGGGGTACCTAGCCCCTGCAACGCACATCCTCTGCTTCTTTTTCCTCCCTCTCTCTCTCGCTCTCTGTCTGCCACTCCACTCTCTCCTTCGCTCTTTCCTCTCGGCTGTGCGCTCTCTCGCCATCCTTCCCTTCGCCGCCTCTCCTCCCTCATCTCTCTCTCTCCCTTCCGCTTCGCCTCATTGGTGCTGCCCTCATTCCTTTTTTCCATTAAGCTCCAGGCCCATTGGTTGCCTGCCTTTAACCATTATCTTCTCTCCTCCTTCCCTCTTCCTCTTTCTATCTCTTGCCTCTCCTCTTTTTCTCCCTTGTTCCCTCATATCCAGCCGACTCTCAAGTCAAAATTATTTGCATACAGGAGGACATGATAAGTTTGCAGGGAGCAGTGTGAGTGTGTGATGGGTAAAGAACGAGTGGGATAAAAGATAAGTAAAGAAAGAAAGAAAGAAAGAAAGAAAGAAAGAAAGAAAGAAAGAAAGAAAGAAAGAAAGAAAGAAAGAAAGAAAGAAAGAAAGAAAGGAAAGAAAGAAAGAAAGAAAGAAAGAAAGAAAAGAGAACGGACATACTGGAGCATAAAAAGTTTGGGAGAAGACTGCATTCTGAGACTGGTGGGTTACTCTTCTTCTTTCAATCTTCTTGTGAGTGCTTTGGCTTCTGTCAATGATAAGTTTGATAAGAGTAGATTGTCAAAAGAGGGTTATAGCTAAAATTGAAGGAGGATATTACTTAGAAGTTAAGATAGTGAACTATGCAGTATGACACTTGCTTAGAAATGCTGAGTCTCAGCTTATCTAGATATTTAGATTTTTGATATTAAATGTGTATTCACTGTATATTGTGCTTTGCATTGGAATCTCTGATGCCAAGCTTTGTTTAGCTAAGTTGCTTGTTTGATTGAAAGGCAAGTAGAGTGTTGAACTCCTTCTGGAATATTTCTACTTTTTGTTGGATTTTCATGTTTTATATTGTTTTGGAGATTTGATGCCTTAACAAACCTTTGAATGCTCTACGTTGTTATTATTCCTTTATAGCATGCAGCTAACATTGAAAGAATATGTTACATTTCCGAGGCAAAGTGTTGCACTGTTTTGAATCCTCATACATGGTTAACTATACTGAACAAAAATAGAAATGCAACATATAAAGTGTTGGTCCCATGTTTCATGAGCTGAAACAAAAGATCCTAGAAATGTTCTACATGTACAAAAAGCTTATTTCTCTACATTTTTGGGCATAAATTTGTTTACATTCCTTTTAGTGAGCATTTCTCCTTTGCCAATATAATCTAGCCACCTGACAGGTGTGGCATATCAAGAAGCTGATTAAACAGCATGATCATTACACAGGTGCACCTCATGCTTGGTACAATAAAAGGCTACTCTAAAATGTGCAGTTTTGTCACACAGTACAATGCCAAAGAAGTCTCAAGTTTTGAGGGAGTTTGCAATTGGCATGCTGACTGCAGGAAAGTCCACCAGAGCTGTTGCCAAAGAGTTAAATGCTCATTTGTCTACCATAAGCTGCCTCCAACATCTTTTTAGAGAATTTGGCAGTAGGTCCAACTGGCCTCACAACCGCAGACCACATGTAACAACGCCAACCCAGGATCTCCACATCCTGCTTCTTCACCTGCGGGATAAAACTGTGGCACAACCGGAACATTTCTGCACAAACTGTTAGAAACCTCAGGGAAGCTCAGGGAAGCTCATCTGCATGCTCATCATCCTCACCAGGGTCTTGACCTGACTGCAGTTTGGCGTCGGCACAGGCTTCAGTGGGCAAATGCTCACCTTCGATGGCCACTGGCACGCTGGAGAAATGTGCTCTTGGATGGATGAATCCCGGTTTCAACTGTATCGGGCAGATAGCAGACGTGTGGGCAAAGTGCCCCATGGTGGCAGTGGGGTTATGGTATGGGCAGGAATAATCTACGGACAACGAACACAACTGAATTTTATCGATGGCAATTTGAACGCACAGAAATACCGTGATGAGATCCTGAGGCCCATTGTCGTGCCACTGGTGGGTGGCACCATGGTACCATGGCACAGAGCAGAAGGCTGAGACACTGCAACATGTCTCTCTGGGTGAAGAAAACAGAACTTTACAAAAAAGCTCTAAATCTGAAAATGAACTGAAATAATTGTGTGCCTGTCTCCTCTTTTTGTTTACCAACAATTGACTTTGTGGGGGGGAATAATGATGAATGCACAAATTCTGTCTACAAATGTTCTATAATCTGGCTATTTAGAAATGGAATTCAAATGGGTTCCAGAAAAAAATATATATCATGTCGCTGCTGGATTATTACATTGCATATTTAGATAGATAATTTGTATTTTCCCATAGCCTTAGGGATGTAGATCTCAATATGCTGTACACAATGTACACATTTTATAGAACTGGGGTGAGTCAGGGAAATGTTGACATGATGTCCTGCTGAAGTTGCATGGTGGAGGGACATTTTGTCCAGCTGAGACTGCATGTGAAGGGCTGCTCTGACATGATGTCCAGCTGAGGCTTCATGTTGAAGGGACATTTTGTCCAGCTGAGACTGCATGTAAAGGGATTTTCTGACATGATGACTGGCTGAGACTGTATGGTGAAGGGATGTCCTGACATGATGACTGGCTGAGGCTGTATGGTGAAGGGATGTCCTGACATGATGACTGGCTGAGACTGTATGGTGAAGGGATGTCCTGACATGATGACCGGCTGAGGCTGTATGGTGAAGGGATGTCCTGACATGATGACCGGCTGAGGCTGTATGGTGAAGGGATGTTCTGACATGATGACCGGCTGTGGCTGTATGGTGAAGGGATGTTCTGACATGATGACCGGCTGAGGCTGTATGGTGAAGGGATGTTCTGACATGATGACCGGCTGAGGCTGTATGGTGAAGGGATGTCCTGACATGATGACCGGCTGAGGCTGTATGGTGAAGGGATGTTCTGACATGATGACCGGCTGAGACTGTATGGTGAAGGGATGTCCTGACATGATGACCGGCTGAGGCTGTATGGTGAAGGGATGTTCTGACATGATGACCGGCTGAGGCTGTATGGTGAAGGGATGTTCTGACATGATGACCGGCTGAGGCTGTATGGTGAAGGGATGTCCTGACATGATGACTGGCTGAGGCTGTATGGTGAAGGGATGTTCTGTATACTTTTCTGGTGTCAGGATGAGGAAAGAAATGTTTTGCTTATCATGAGTGTGTTGGTGAGAGAGTGAGGGGAGAGAAAGCGGGAGAGAGAGCGGGGATAGAGAGAGCGGGAGAGAGTGTGTGTGTCTGTTTCTGTATGTGTGTGTGTGTCACCGCGGTGCCTAACTTGCTTTGCCGTGCAGGCTGAGGACAGGGAGACAGCCAAATTTGATTAAATTATAGAGGGATAGCACCCTCCCTGGCTCTCATGCGACCAGCTCCCGGGAACCCCCTCCCTCCCAATCTGGACTCAAGGGTAGACATAGCATAGCAAACTGAAATTATTATGATACATATGGTATGGTATCTATTAATTTGTGGATATCTATCCTCCATTTTATGTGATATGTTACATTACAATTCGTATGATATGTTACGAATTCCAATTGGTTGTGGCTAATGTTAGCTAGGTTGCTAGGTGGCTAATGCTAATGTTAGCTGTGGTTAGGGGTTAAGCTTAGGGTTAAGGTTAGGTTTAGGAGTTATGTTAAAGGGGTTAAGGTCAGGGTTAGGGGGTTAGGGGAAGGGTTAGCTAACATTCTAAGTAGTTGCAAAGTTGCTTTTGCTATAATTACAAAAGATGTCCGTAATGAGAGTCGACGTTCACGTTATACGCCCACCAACAACCCTCCTTTCGGTTTTTGTTATCTGAGAACGGGAAATGCTGTATGTATTTTGAAAGATGAGACATTGAGGATTATAATAAATACCGCTTTGATGTCATGCAAGCAAGCCAAACACTCATGAGTCCAAATGTGCACGTCACATTTCCATAGCATAAAATTAATGTCATATACAGTGTCAATTTTGTTTGATGTAGAGTTACAAGACGACATGGTTTAATACCCTGGGTTGTTCTGAACAGAATGAGTCTATGTTTGTCTTTTGTGAAGGAAATGTGCTGGTACCTGAATCCACTCATGACTCCTTTCTATGCGCACCAAAATTACGATCTGTTTCCCTGAATTGTATTGTGAAAGCCTAACCTTGTAATATAATTTTTTAATAACTTAGTTGGTCATGTTGGCAATAGAACAAGCTTTCAAATGATTCCCACTTGTCCCAGATTGCGATTTATAATGGACCATTTTTGGACTGCTTAAACAACAATAATTGTGTGATGGTGGGGATGCAGGGTTGTGCTCCAACCGAACCTATAAATGTGCTTGCTCTAGTCCTTCAATGTCAGAGCTAGGACAGCTCAAAAAAAGCACCTTATAGTTGAAGACTTTTCTTTGAGTCATAAAAGTGCATTGCAATTACTTAGGAACTGTGCACACTTCGGAGAGGAGTGTGGTCACTTGGAGACACCAGTTATAGTCCTCTCACTCAAACCCTTGAAATATTTTTGTCTTATGTTGCACCTACCTCACATTATCATGTTACTGAATGTATTCAAAATATTTTCAAATTTCGTTATCAACAAATGCAGTGAAAAAAAAAGTACAGTAAATGTAAAATGCACATAAAATCATCAATGTAATGTTTGGATTCAGGTGAGATGTTGTGCCCTAACCATTGGTCTAATCTTTTTCCATAATCTCCAAACTGTATTATTTCAATTGCTACCATGGTTATGCATCTGCTTTTCATATTTCTTCTGTAAGAAACATTTCAATTTAGCCCTATCCACATAGGCCAAGTCCCACGAGTGTAAAGGGTTAAGTAACCTTCTGTTTTATATAACCATACCAAAGGTAACATATCATACTCATTTGTTTCTCGGATTAACGTTTACTATGTTACGTCTAGTCTATGAGACCAGGCTGTCCCTCCATCCCTCCCTTTACCCATCCCTCATCTCATATATTCACCCTCTTCCTCAGCATCTCAAGGATCCCACATAATCAGAACAGTCTCAGGAGGCCAGACAGATGAAGATGGAGCTGCAATAGATAGCTACCGTTTTACGGGCTCCTGACCAATTTTGCTAGTTGGTGTATTATTTTTTACACTGCTCTTAACTTTTTTTGTTCATAATATTTCCGCGATCATTTCCTACGACAGAAAACAGCTTCTGGACAACAGAACAGAGATCACTAAACTAGATTTGGATGAAAATATCTACTTCAACGAGTCGGCAGCTGTGGATGTACTGCTCATTCCGGGCCAGGCCCTAATCCCTGGGACTCAACAAAGGAAGAGACGATGCAAGAGAGGCAAACAAGCGGGCTCCCTGACGAGACTACGTCGGCGAGTTAATAAACTGCCTCTACCTTCCGTTCCCTTGGCGAACGAACTGGACAAGCTCCATTCGAGACAATGCTATAATTGGGACCTGAAGAACTGTAATATCCTATGTTTCTTGGAGTCGTGGCTGAACAAGAACATGGATAATATACATTTAGCTATTTTTTTTAATGCATAGTAAAGACCAGCTGCTTCGGGTAAGGTTATGGGGGAGGTGTGTGTCTTTGTTAACAATAGCTGGTGTGCGATCTCTAATATTAAGGAAGTCTCGAGGTTTTGCTCACCTGAGTTAGAAATATAATTAAAACCTAGATTTTTTTGTAGCTGTCTATTTACCACCACAAACCAATGCTGGCACTAATACCGCCCTAAAACAGATGTATAGGGCCATAAGCAAACAAGAAAATGCACATTCAGAGGCGGCGCTCCTACTGGCCAGGGATTTTAATGCAGGGACACTGAAATCCGTCTTACCTCATTTTAACCAGCATGTCACCTGTGCAACTAGAGATGAAAAAACTCTAGTTCACCTTTACTCCACACACAGAAACTCAAACAGCAAGTGCCAGTGATGCGCTCAATACGGAAGTGGTCCAATGAAGCTGATGCTAAGCTACAGGACTGGGATTCATCCGATAACATTGAGGAGATTAACACATCAGTCACTGGCTTCTTTAATAAGTGCATTGACAACGCCATACCCACAGTGACCACACGAACATATCCCAACCAGAAGCCATGGATTACAGGCAACATCTGCACTGAGCTAAAGGCTAGAGCTGCCGCTTTCAAGGAACGGGACAATACTCGACCTCTGGCGAGCCATCAAACAGACAAAACATGAATACAGGACTAAGATTGATTCCTACTACGCCGACTCTGAAGCTCGTTGGATGTGTCAGAGCTTGCAAACTATCATGGATTACAAAGGGAAACCCAGCCAGGAGCTGCCCAGTGATGTGAGCCTACTAGAGAAGCTATTTTCCTTCTATGCTTGCTTCAAGGCAAATAACACTGAACCATACATGAGAGCAACAGCTGTTCTGGATGACTATGTGATCTCTCTCTCCGTAGTAAGTAAGACCTTTAAACAGGTGAACATTCACTAGGACGCGTACTCAGAGCATGCGCTGACCAGCTGGCAAGTGTCATCACTGACATTTTCAACCCCTCCGTGACCCAATCTGTAATACCTACAGTACATGTTTTAAGCACACCACCATAGTCTTTGTGCCTGAGAATGCAAACGTAACCTGTCTAAATGACTGCCACCCCGTAGTACTCATTGTAGCCATGAAATGCTTGGAAAGGCTGGTCATGGCTCACATCAACACCATCACCCCAGACACCCTGGACACACTCCAATTCACATACCGCCCCAACAGATCCACAGATTATACAATATCTATTGCACTTCACACTGCCCTCTCCCACCTGGACAAGAGGAATACCTACGTGAGAATGCTGTTCATTGACTGTAGCTCAGCGTTCAACAGCATAGTGCCCTCCATGCTCATCACTAAGTTCAAGAACCTGGGACTGAACAACCCCCTCTGCAACTGGATCCTGGACTTCAAATCAAATCAAATCAAATCAAGCTTTATTTATACAGCACATTTCAGACATGGAATGCAACGCAATGTGCTTCACAGGAAAAAAATGGAATAAAAACTGAAATATTTACTACACAACAAATATAAGAGGATACATTTTTTTTATAAAAATCATTTACAGTTTCAGCCCCCCTCAAGTTCTCTGGCTGGCTATTCCAGAGGCTGGCTGGCATAATAACTAAGTCTGCCTCTCTTGACCCTAGGCCTTGGGATAGTTAAAATACCAGTGCCAGAGGACCTGATGGACCTACTGGGTACATAACTTAAAAACAGGTCTGACATGTATTGGGGTGCACAATTGAGGATTGATTTAAAAACAAAAATAAGTACCTTAAAATTGCCCCACCTTGGCAATGTTCCTCAGGTGGTAAAAAGCTTTCTTGGCCACATTCCTAATGTGTGATTTGAAATTGAGTTCAGAATATAAAATAACACCTAGGTTGTTTATCTGGAGTTTTATCTTTAGTATCCGTGAATTACAATGTGCAGCCAGATTCTCAATCTGTGCTTTGGCTCCATCAATAAGTACCTTGGTCACCCCCAGGTGTTGAGGGTAGGCAACAACACATCCGCCGCTCTGACTTTCAACAAGGGGCTCCTCAGGGGTGCGTGTTTAGTCCCCTCCTGTGCTCCCTCTTCACCCACGACTGCATGGCAGCGCACGATACTCCAACACCATAATTAAGTTTGCTGAAGGCACAACGTGGTTGGCCTGATCACCGACGACGATGAAATAGCCTACAGGTAGGAGGTCAGTGACCTGGCAGTGTGGTGCCAGGACAACAACCTCTCATTCAACATCAGCAAGACAAAGGAGCTGAACGTGGACTTCAGGAAATGGAGGGACGAGCACGCCCCCATCCACAACGACGGGGCTGTTGTGGAGCGGGTTGGGAGATTCAAGTTCCTCGGTGTCCACATCACCAAAGAATGATCATGGTCCACACACACCAACATAGTTGTGGAGAAGGCCCGACAGAGCCTTCTCCACAAAAATGATTTGGCATGGTTCCTCAGATCCACAAAAAGTTCTACAGCTGCACCTTGTAGAGCATCTTGACATGCTGCGTCACCGCTTGGTATGACAACTGCTTGGCATCTGACCGCACGGCGCTACAGAGCGTAGTGCGTACGGCCCAATACATCACTGGGGCTGAGCTCCCTGCCATTCCGGACCTCTATACCAGGCGGTGTCAGTGGAAGGCCCTAAATATTGTCAAAGAATCCCGCCACCCTAGTCATAGACAGGACCCTGAACAGCTCTAATCCCAAGCCAGAAGACTGCTAAATAGTTAGTCTGGGTAGCTGTTGGTTAACTACTTAACTATCTGCATTGACCCTTTTTGCAGTAACTCTTTTGACTCATCACATATGCTGCTGCTACTGTTTATTACCTATCCTGTTGCATTTTCACTTTATCCCTACCTACCGTATATGTACAAATCTACCTCACTTACCTCGTACCCCTGAACACATACCCTGTGTATATAGCCAAGTTATCGTTACTCATTGTGTATTTATTCCTTGTATTATTTTTCTATTATTGAATTTTTTTTCTCTCAGCATTGTTGGAAAGGGCCGGTAAGTAAGAATTTTACTGTTACTCTACACCTGCTGTTTACAAAGCATGTGACAAATACACTATGATTTAATTTGAGAAAATCGGTTACTGGTGGGATTTCAAAACATACTGGGTACTTTTGGCAACATTACTTTACAGTTACATGACATGGAAGTGTTGAAGTTTTTATCACAATACATTTGTTTGGTATAAAAAGTAATTAAGCAAGTTTGTTTTTGATCAATTTCCAACAATTCATTTAAATACTATTGATATCTCTTTTTTCTAGATAATTACATTGGTTTTGTTGATTGAGTTCCGTTGGCTAGCCTGGATACAATAATAGATTTTGTTGATTAAAGGTCCGCTATTGTAGGAAGAGTGTAATTGTGCTATGAAAATGAAACTTTCTTTAATGATTTCTTACAAAACAACATCTGCACAGAATAACCTCTGAACTATTTGTTAACAGTTTCTCTAGTTATATTCCTGGCAGCTGGAGAAGTAGTTCTGTATCTCTACAATAACGACTGCATCACTCTAGTGGGTTGAAACTGAAGCGCATGTCCGAGATATAAATCTTTAACTCTTTAAACTATAGGAATAGGGGAGTGTGTGTGTGCCTGTTTGTGTGCAAGTGTGTGCATGTGTGTTGAAGGATCTCCAGGCTTGTGTGGGAGTAGCATGTCCCCACCCCCAAGCAGACTAATGAATGAGCCTCATAGGAATTCCATACACACTAACCCTACTGGGTCATATAGCTACATGCCAGTTAGCTTGTCTGTGCTGTGCTGTGGACAGCATGACTATGGTAATGTTAGTTTGTCTGAGGTGAGTAGAAGCAGGTCACATAGTCACACACACACTAACATTATTTTAGGGCTCCTGAGTGGCGCAGCGGTCTAAGGCACTGCATCTCAGTGCAAGAGGTGTCACTACAGACCCTGGTTGAAATCCAGGCTGTATCACATCCGGCCATGATTGGGAGTCCCATAGGGCGGTGCACAATTGGCCCAGCGTCGTCCGGGTTTGACCGGGGAAGGCCGTCATTGTAAATAAGAATTTGTAGTTAACGGACTTTCCTGGTTAAATATGTGACCCAACTGCTGGGTAGTTGGGTCACATAGCAACACTCTAGCTCGATGGATGCGGCTAGCACGACTGTGTACTATTAAGCGAAATAAGTCTGCTAGCATGACTGTGTACAAGTATATAGAGTTATAAGTCTGCTAGCATGACTGTGTGCAAATATAGAGAAATATGTCTGCTAGTTTTACTCTGTGAAAATGTGACTCTATTAAAGTGAGATGGCATGACCGTGGGCTAACACTAGCATGCTAGCCTGTCTGACACAAACAAGGCAGAATTGCCTGGTCACATGACAGTGTGTCTGTCTGTTTGGGAATTGATGAATAAGCCCTATGGTCGAGGGTGTTCCTCCCTGTAGAGCGTGTTAACGTTAGGCCACCCAGGGGCCCAGGAGAGGATCACACTACCCCCCCCTGTGGAGACAGTTAAAGAGGCTTACAGCCCAGCTAGCTAGCCCCCCTCAGAGCACGCCCATGACAGTCTCTCTCTGATTCACACTCAGGAATGTATTTATATAACTACAGTATATATACTGTACATCATCACAAATGATGGAGGAGGTCGATGCTTATGATGATTAATAACTAGGATAAAATTGATTAGACCGTGGTCAGGATTCATTTAAACATGTACATACCATTTTTATTTAGATGTTGTTAATTTTTATTCCCTATAGCTAATGTTACTCGTGGGTATTATCAAGATGAGCTAGACTGAGTAAACCAGTGGCAGGATGTTGAAGAGACATTGATGTGCCCTTGCAATCACTGAATGACGTGGTTCAGCTGGTTTTGTGATGGGATAAATCCAAGGTAAATTCTGCAATGTCAATACTGATCCTTCCATGCTCTGAGAAAGGGGGATCTAGTGTGCCTCACTGGTTCATGGCAGGTTTCTGTAAGGCTTAAGAATCAATGCGCTGATGAGTGAAACCAAACTGCACCAAATTTGGATAGGTGGTCATAAAATCCTATTATATGGCAAGATTAAGCTACCACATTATTAATACCTATCCAATCTTTTGAGATTTTACCAGAAGTGTGAAAGGGAATAGGGCTATAGGTGTTGATTTGGAATTGGTCATCTGTCTAAGAACACATTACTATCCTCTCCAGCCCTCTCCTGTCCTCGGGGACGGAAGCGGCCCTAGCAGCCTCATGCCTCCATAGCTTTCTGGGGGAAGGGGGGGCGGGGTACGTGATGTATTTCCTGGCGGGCAGGCCAATTAAAAACCAATCAGGCCTGTTGGAGTGCGTGCATGGTAATGGAAAAGCCAGGAGAGTGGAGGAGAGCAGTGATTAATGGACACTTTCACCTCGTGGCATAACAGGCTCCCATTCATCACCTCACCTGCCCTGCATAGGGTCGGGCTGGCACTCCGCATCCACGCCTATACACCACTGTCAGCACCATATACATATGTCACTGCCATACACATCTGTATGAGCTACACTGGCTAAGACTGGGTTATAATGCAGTGGATGGGAGCTGGATTAGTCACCGTCCTATGTACTGATTTTATTCAGGAATGGGATATACTGTATTTTCCCTAGTTAACTCAGATTTATGATTCTGAGGGAAATAGCCTGCTTGTATTTGACCCTGTGGTGCCATTGGGAGCGTTAGCCAGCACACATTCAAGCCAACAATTGTATTAACAGTGAGAAGGCTGTTCCATTTCAGGAGCTGCACTGACCTATTTCACACAGGCAGGCAGGTAGGTGGGCAGGTAGGCACCTGCAAATAATAATTTACATAACTTGGTTTGGCCTTCTTTCACTAAGGAAACAAATGAAGAGCTTTATTCCAAAACACTATATATCCATTTTCAGAAATGTTTGTAAATTAGCTTTACTGTTTAAAGAAATGATGAAAGAGATTGGTGTGTTTTTCACCATCTAATCATGAGTTGGGGCTGTTCAATGACTGACATGTATTTGTTTAAAATCTATCACTTGATGATTTCAATTCAGAGAGACAAATGATCATGTTTTTCACAAAATGCTACATAACTGCCTCACTCTCAGAGAAATAAATCAAATCAAATTCAAATAACATTTTATTGGTCACATACACATATTTAGCAGATGTTATTGCGGGTGTAGTGAAATGCTTGTGTTCCTAGGTCCAACAGTGCAGTAGTATCTAACAGTGCAGTAGTATCTAAAAACGATTCACAACAATACACACAAATCTGAAAGTAAAAGAATGGAATTAATAAATGTTGGTGTCACATAGTATAAATGATTGGAGACAGGCGCAGGAATTCGTAGTAGGGGGGTTTAATACTCCACCCAAAATATACAACATGCCATGAAAAGGCACGGGGACAATACCCAAAACAAACACGTATACAAAAACAAAGGGATGTAAGCCAAACAAAAGAGTGAGGTAAAACCTCTAATAAATACACGGGACAAGACCCGGAATACACTACACAGGGCGAAACCAGTAATAACAAATGCACAACAATAAACTGGACGAGACCCGTAATAACAAGTGTACAATACACGCTGCACAATACATGCTGCACGAAAGCCGAATTAAAAAGCACAGGTACTCACATACCAAGGGACATGGGAACAATAATCAACCAGGACAATGGAGAACAGAGGGCACAATTATACACATACTAATCAGGGGGAATGGGAACCAGGTGTGGGTAATGAGACAAAACAGTCCGTGGTTGGTGGTAATGATCCAGTTCAGTGATGCCTAGAAGGCTGGTGACGTAGACCTCCGGAGCTGGTGAACGGAATGAGCAGCAGTACCGGGGGAATCGGGTTGGCATTGACTAAAATACAGTAGAATAGAATACAGTATATACATATGAGATAAGTAAAGCAGTATCTGCTACATCTGGTCATCTGTAGCATCCGCTACAAGACCATGGTGCTTGCCTACGGAGCTGTGAGGGGAACGGCACCTCCGTACCTTCAGGCTCTGATCAGGCCCTACACCCAAACAAGGGCACTGCGTTCATCCACCTCTGGCCTGCTCGCCTCCCTACCTCTGAGGAAGCACAGTTCCCGCTCAGCCCAGTCAAAACTGTTTGCTGCTCTGGCACCCCAATGGTGGAACAAGCTCCCTCACGACGCCAGGACAGCGGAGTCAATCACCACCTTTCGGAGACACCTGAAACCCCACCTCTTTAAGGAATACCTAGGATAGGATAAAGTAATCCTTCTAACCCCCCCCCCCCCAACAAAAAAAAATATATATATATAGATGTACTGTTGTAAAGTGGTTGTTCCACTGGATATCATAAGGTGAATGCACCAATTTGTAAGTCGCTCTGGATAAGAGCGTCTGCTAAATGACGTAAATGTAAATGGTTTAAACATTATTTAAACATGATTAAAGTGACTAGTGTTCCATTATACATTTGTTTAATAAAGAACTGTATAAATTATACATTTGTGACATAAATATAAAAATTTTAAAAATAATATATATTTACACAGTAATATGAGATCTGTATGTGAAACATTTACTTTTTACATTTTTGTCATTTAGCAGATGCTCTTGTCCAAAGTGACTTACAAAGTGCATACATAAGATAGCTAGCTACTGTAGTTGAATCAATCACAGTGAAACATACAGGATACATTCCATTCCAGCTAAACAATGGATATATAGCATTTTGCCAAAAAACACATTTTCATACACACCTAAAATCTATAAATAAAAAATCTGAGAACAGTAATAATAATATATACACACACATGAAGGTATGCATAAGCAATGATTTATGATGAAAAAACACAAATGTGATATAGCGTTTTGAAATAAACTCTTCGAACGCAACTCAGAGAACTTGACAAAGGGCAGTTAAGACTATTAAGTTAGGCATGATATCATTATGATCAAGCCAGAGTGTTGTCACTGATGATAATCAAGTAGAAGCGTTTTCATTTATTAAAATCAGTATTTAGCTTGCTTTGATGGCTAAGAGAGGATGGGATAGCATTTTTGAATATTTTCACCTGGAAGCCTCACATGTCGTGTCAACCCCTCCCACACCCATCCTCCCACCTACACATGCCTTCTGAGAGGGAGGCAGCAATGTGAAGCCGTGAGAAAGCGAGAGCGAGGCATTGCTGAGATCTCCCAGAAATGCTCATTCCAACATCCCTGCTGGATTTTTACCTCACCATTAACTGTCTTTTACATTTGAGGTCTGTGTTTTTTTGTTACTTTAAAAAAAGAGGAAAGAGAAGGAAAAAATAAATGAAAAAGTAATCCTCCCTACCTCCTGCTGGGCTGGGGGAAAAGCGGTGGGATATTGGAAAATGATTAGAAAACATCCATCCATTATTCATTAGTTAGATTGGGGAGGGCGCCCACTTCTTATTTATGCATGGTGTTTAAATCAGATTTGTCGGTTTTGATCACTGTAAAATCTCCCAGTTGCACAGTGGCAATATTGGGTGAATATTACACTGTCTAATGGGTAATTGATAACGGCAAGTGACACTGGTTGGGATGAACGGGCAGGAGGAGGGATGGAGGGGGGAAGAAGGAATGACTGTTGAATATAGCTGTGCATATAGTGGATAGATGGTTTATTTTCACATTTGATTACAACACCAGAGAATTCCACTGAAATTAATAACATCTCTTTCAAGGCCCAGAAGGCCGCTCATATTAAACCACAATTAGACCACAATCAAATTAAAATCACATTATCTATGACTTCCAACAATCATGGCAAAAGTCATGACGACAAACTTTACCATTTACTTGACCGGGTTGTTATTGTAAATGAGAATCTGTTCCCAATGACTTTCCTGGTTAAATAAAAGCAAAATAAATAAGAGTAGAGCTGTCCGTGTACTGCTGATTGTGAGTGTGAGTGTATATATATATATATATATATATATATGTGGAGGTGTGTATACAGTTGAAGTCGGAAGTTTACATACACGCCAAATACATTTTAACTCAGTTTTTCACAATTCCTGACATTTAATCCTAGTAAAAATTCCCTGTATTAGGTCAGTTAGGATCACCACTTTATTTTAAGAATGTGAAATGTCAGAATAATAGTAGATAGTAAAGATTTCAGCTTTTATTTCTTTCATCACATTCCCAGTGGGTCAGAAGTTTACATACACTCAATTAGTATTTGGTAAAATTGCCTTTAAAATGGTTTAACTTGGGTCAAACGTTTCGGGTAGCCTTCCACAAGCTTCCCACAATAAGTTGGGTGAATTTTGGCCCATTCCTCCTGACAGAGCTGGTGTAGCTGAGTCATGTTTGTAGGCCTCCTTGCTCGCACATGCTTTTTCAGTTCTGCCCACACATTTTCTATAGGATTGAGGTCAGGGCTTTGTGATGGCCACTCCAGTACCTTGACTTTGTTGTCCTTCAGCCATTTTGCCACAACTTTGGAAGTATGCTTGGGGTCATTGTCCATTTGGAAGACCCATTTGCGACCAAGTTTTAACATCCTGACTGATGTCTTGAGATGTTGCTTCAATATATCCACATCATTTTCCTTCCTCATGAAGCCATCTATTTTGTGAAGTGCACCAGTCCCTCCTGCAGTAAAGCACCCCACCCCTGTGCTTCACGGTCAGGATGGTGTTCTTCGGCTTGCAAGCCTCCACCTTTTTCCTCCAAACATAACAATGGTCATTATGGCCAAACTGTTCTTTTTTGTTTCATCAGACCAGACGACATTTCTCCAAAAACTACAATCTTCGTCCCCATGTGCAGTTGCAAACTGTAGTCTGGCTTTTTAATTGCAGTTTTGGAGCAGTGTCTTCTTCCTTGCTGAGCGGCCTTTCAGGTTATGTCGATATAGGACTCTATTTACTGTGGATATAGATACTTTTGTACCTTTTTCCTCCAGCATCTTCACAAGGTCCTTTGCTGTTGTTCTGCGATTGATTTGCACTTTTCGCACCAAAGTACGTTCATCTCTAGGAGACAGAACGCATCTCCTTTCTGAGCGGTATGACTGCTGCGTGGTCCCATGGTGTTTATATTTGTGTACTATTGTTTGAACAGAGGAATGTGGAACCTTCAGGCGTTTGGAAATTGCTCCCATGGATGAACCAGACTTGAGGAGGTCTACAATTTTTTTTCTGAGATCTTGGCTGATTTCTTTTGATAGCCCCATGATGTCAAGTAAAGAGGCACTGAGTTTGAAGTTAGGCCTTGAAATACATCCACAGGTACACCTCCATTTCTCAAATTATGTAAATTAGCCTTTCAGAAGCTTCTAAAGCCATGACATAATTTTCTGAAAATGTCCAAGCTGTTTAAGGGCACAGTCAACTTAGTGTATGTAAACTTCTAACCCACTGGAATTGTGATACAGTGAATTCTAAGTGAAATAATCTGTCTGTAAACAATTGTTGGAAAAATCACTTGTTTCATGCACAAAGTAGATGTCCTAACCTACTTGCCAAAACTAGAATTTGTTCACAAGAAATTTGTGGAGTGGTTGAAAAACAAGTTTTAATGACTCCAACCTAAGTGTATGTAAACTTCCGACTTTAACTGTATGTGTATATATATATATATATATATATATATATATATAGAGAGAGAGAGAGAGAGAGAGAGAGAGAGAGAGAGAGAGAGAGAGAGAGAGAGAGAGAGAGAGAGAGAGAGAGAGGGGTGTGTGTGTGTGGGGGGGGGGGATGTTGGACGAGATGGTGTTTGAGTCATTTTGTCTCTGAGGGTGGCCTGATCCCAGCCTTCAGTTCCGGTTCAGAGGACAGCAGCAAATGAGAGGTGTCATAGGATGACAAGACAGGAGCACTGGCTAGCCTCCTTAAGAATGACAGGCTCAACCCACCAAGGCTTCACGTACAGACATACACATGCACACATGCATACACGCTCATGCACATACACACACATGCATCCACACACAAACATACGCACACACGCTCTCAGTCACACACACACACACTCTCAGTGACACACACAGGTCAGATCAATGCTACAGTAGCAGGTTCTAGACATGGAGCTTTTGATAGGCCAACAAAAAGTATTCATCATTTGACCACTTATTGCTTGCCCTTCGACTAAACAAATCAAACACTGAACAGAGGAATCCTGCCATGTATGTTTCAGTTAACAATTGGAGTGCACTTCTTTTTTATGACATGTAAAAACTCCCTTTGTATTGGTGAGATTGTGCTTGTGATATTAAGCAATTGATTTCTTTCAAGACACTTTTTGGACCCCTCCATGGGGGAAGATAGTTTCAGTTTAAAGAAACGAATCTATTGGTAAATCTATCGCAGACAGGTTCCAATGAACACACAATCATGGAACCTCATCAAAAAAGATAACATGATTTATATTCTGAGTTAGAAACTTTACTTCACTGCAGTCTTACTGTGTGATAGAACTACATCTGGCTGAATGAGATATGACCAAACTTACCAAACAAACAAACCCATTATTATTATCTTTTGTTGCAGGCCTACGACACGGTCACACATGACAACCAGACTGCCACTGGTTTCATTTAACACTGCACTGACCGGGCAGCGTGAGGTAGAATCTTTAGCCACGCTAGCTAACACACGCTAGTGTGAAGAGTGTGACTGGTGTAGAAACAAACAACAACATGTACCAGCCATCAGACTATATTCCAATACACAGGTGGAGCTCGAGGGATGGCCTTAAAATGGGTTTTATACATGTGTTTTATTTACAAGTGACAATTTGGCAAAGTAAAGGTTGGATGGAAATAAAATCTCTCTGTTGAATGTAGTCTATAAACTCAGTCTACAACACGCTTACTTCCTTATAGATTATACCTTCTGCCTTGTATTGGATAATCAGTCATCCAAGTTGTTTCAGTTTCCAGTTCTATATAGACACACACACACAAACACACACATGCACGCTGATAAGGGAGAACTTACTGATATTGTCCTCACGCAAACTGTGGAAGAGATGTGGGTGTGTTGTTTTAAATAGCCAAGCTGAGATAAAGAGGTTGACAGACAGACAGACAGACAGACAGACAGACAGACAGACAGACAGACAGACAGACAGACAGACAGACAGACAGACAGACAGACAGACAGACAGACAGACAGACAGACAGACAGACAGACAGACAGACAGACAGACAGACAGACAGACAGACAGACAGAGGGATGAGGATAAACAGATAGACAGAGGGATGGGGATAGACAGAGGGATGAGGATAGACAGATAGACAGAAGGATGAGACCAGTGGCGGTCAGTGCTGTTTAAGATGAGGGAAAAAAAAAGAATGAGCATTGCCTTATTTCTATTACAGCATATTGGATGACTGCCATTCATATTCCGTTCATTACATTTACATTACATTTAAGTAATTTAGCAGACGCTCTTATCACTCAGTTCAATATAACAGCGATAGGTTTAGGCTACTACATGATACTAAAAGTATACCCATAATAAGGCTACTACAACCTAGCCTATGAATGAAAGTTTACAACGTAGATGCACACAGGTCGAGAGACAAATTTGAGGTGACATACTGACACATGGACTGAGGTGACATTCAATACCGCCTTGCACACTCTTGCTTGCATCTAGCTGATATAGGGTATGATCATTAGTCCAACAGTTGCAAATGAGAGTTTCTATTGGACAAATTCAGGTATGTTTATCCCTACTTTGTTCCATTTGCTTCCATTGAAGAAACCTTTTAAAACAGAATCAGCGGAATGAATACACCCCTGATCACGCATAAACACAGATCACTTTCATAGAAGCCACGTTGTATTCCTTCTCACATGTGCTCTCCTCCTCTCACTTCATGCACAACACATCAGCTGTATGTGACCAGGCAGAAAAAAACTTTCCAAACTGCTACACACATCCTACATCGTTGTCATCATATTTGCTAAAGTAAAGTCATAGTCAGCATAGCTAAATAACTCTACCTACATGTACATATTACCTCAATTCCCTCGACACCAGTGCCCCTGCACATTGACTCTGTACCGGTACCCCCTGTATACATCCCCGCTACTGTTATTTACGGCTGCTCTTTAATTATTTGTTACTCTTATTTCTTACTTTTTTTATGGTATTTTTTTAAGACTGCATTGTTGGTTAAGGGCTTGTAAGAAAGCATTTAACTGTAACTGTACCTGTTGTATTCGGCACATGTGACAAATAAAATTTGATTTGAAATGTGATTTTAATGGAACTACTGTAACAAGTTAGTAAACCCGCTACAATCATGCAGTAATGTTACAGTGTACAGTTAGTAAGCAGTTACACCGGCGGTCCCCGGTGGTGCTAAATTAGTCAAACCAGAAGCTTACTCTTACTTGGAAAAGTTCCAGTGTTGTGTTGGATAGTCATAGCCAGCTAGTTAACATAGCATCCCTCTGTTTGAACAGGATGTTTCAGTAGGATGAACTAGCTAGCTGCATTTGCTAGCCAAGTAAGCAAAACTGAAAGTGACATATATCTCTCTCTCTATTTCTCTCTTTCTTCTCCTTCATTTTGGAAGAAATTAATTTGTTTAAAACTTTTCAACTATTGTTTTTCTCTCTCTTTGAATCAACTACTCACAACATGTTATGCACTGCAGAGCTAGCTAACTGTAGCTTATGCTTTCAGTACTAGATTCATTCTCTGATCCTTTGATTGGGTGGATAACATGTCAGTTCAAGCTGCAAGAGCTCTGATAAGTTGGGGGACGTCCTCCGGAAGTTGTCATAATTACTGTGTAAGTCTATGGAAGGGGGTGAGAACCAATAGCCTCCTAGGTTTTGTATTGAAGTCAATGTACCCAGAGGAGGACGGAAGCCAGCTGTCCTCCGGCTACACCATGGTGCTACCCTACAGAGTGCTGTGGAGGCTACTGTAGACCTTCTTTGCAAAATAGTGTGTTTTAATCTTTGGTGAAGTGATTATATTTAGTATAGTTTCATCTAAAAAGGATAACTTTTTAAATGTTTAAAAATATATGTTTTTAAGAAATTCACTGAGGAGGATGGTCCTCCATTCCTCCTCTGAGGAGCTTCCACTGATAGAGAGAGGGGGAGGGAGAGAAAGAGAGAGACACACAGAAAGGGAGGTAGAGAAGGGAGCGTGTGTATGGCTGGGATAGGTAGAGTGCTACACTCGAAGAAAAAAGGCGTTATCTGGAACTTAAAAGGATTCTTCTCCCCTCCTTTTTTGGCTGTCCCCATAAGAACTTTTGAAAAACCCTTATTGGTTCCAGGTAGAACCCTTTTGGTTTTAGGTAAAACCCCTTTTGGGTTCCATGTAGAACCATTTCCACAGAGGGTTCTACATGGAACCCAAAAAGGTACTACATAAAACCAAAAAGGGTTTTACCTGGAACCAAAAAGGGTCATCCTATGGGGACAGACAAAAAATACTTTTGGATCCCTTTTTTATAAGAGTGTAGAGGACAGCGACAGCTCCTTTAAGTAAGGCAGTTCCACCTAGCACCTGGGGACCTCACCCATATCCCCAGAAACCGCTGGCACGGCACCGCCGGGGTCACTCTCTACCTCTCTGTCTCTTTTTGTCTACCTCCCCCCCCTCCTTCTCTACCCTCTGTCTCTTTCTCCTTACCTCCATCCCCTCCTTCTCTACACCTCTGTTTACTTCTCTCAACCTCCCTTCCCTCTCTATATCGCTCTCTATTCATCTCTAGCCTTTTAAAACTCTCTACCTCTCACTTCCTCTCTCTTCTTCTCTCCCTATACCCTTTGTTCTCCCTTCAATTCCTCTATTTCCCTGTCCTCCCATTCCTAAACAAAATCTGCAGACACTTTCCCTTATCTAATGTTTTCACTTACAGTACCAGTCAAAAGTTTGGACACACCTACTCATTCATGGGTTTTTCTTTATTTTTACTATTTTCTACATTGTAGAATTATAGTGAAGACATCAACACTATGAAATAACACATATGGAATCATGTAGCAACAAACAAATTGTTAAACAAATCTAAATACAGTTGTTGTCAGAAGTTTACATACACCTTAGCCAAATACATTTAAACTCAGTTTTTCACAATTCCTGACATTTAATCCTAGTAAAAATTCCATTGCTTAGGTCAGTTAGGATCACCACGTTATTTTAAGAATGTGAAATGTCAGAATAATAGTAGATCAAATTATTTCAGCTTTTATTTCTTTCATCAAATTCCCAGTGGGTCAGAAGTTTACATACGCTCAATTAGTATTTGATATCATTGCCTTTAAAATTGTTTAACTTGGGTCAAACGTTTCAGGTAGCCTTCCACAAGCTTCCCACAATAAGTTGGGTGAATTTTGGCCCATTCCTCCTGACAGAGCTGGTGTAACTGAGTCAGGTTTGCAGGCCTCCTTGCTCGCACACAGTTTTTCAGTTCTGCCCACAAATGTACTATGGGATTGAGGTCAAGGCTTTGTGATGGCCACTCCAATACCTTGACTTTGTTGTCCTTAAGCCGTTTTGCCAAAACTTTGGAAGTATGCTTGGGGTCATTGTCCATTTGGAAGACCCATTTGCGACCAAGCTTTAACTTCCTGACTGATGTCTTGAGATGTTGCTTCAATATATCCACATAATTTTCCTTCCTCATGAAGCCATGTATTTTGTGACTTGCACCAGTCCCTCCTGCAGCAAAGCACCTCCACAACATGATGCTGCCACCCCCGTGCTTCACGGTCAGGATGGTGTTCTTCGGCTTGCAAGCCTCCACCTTTTTCCTCCAAACATAACGATGGGCATTATGACCAAACAGTTATATTTTTGTTTCATCAGACCAGAGGACATTTCTCCACAAAGTACGATCTTTGTCCCCAAGTGCAGTTGCAAACCATAGCCTGTCTTTTTTATGGTGGTTTTGGAGCAGTGGCTTCTTCCTTGCTGAGCGGCCTTTCAGGTTATGTTGATATAGGACTCGTTTTACTGTGGATATAGATACTTTTGTACCTGTTTCCTCCAGCATCTTCACAAGGTCCTTTGCTGTTGTTCTGGGATTGATTTGCACTTTTCGCACCAAAGTACGTTCATCTCTAGGAGACAGAACGCATCTCCTTCCTGAGCTGTATGTGGTACCATGGTGTTTATACTTGCGTACTATTGTTTGTACATATGAACGTGGTACCTTCAGGCGTTTGGAAATTGCTCCCAAGGATGAACCAGACTTTTGGTGGTCTACAATTTTTTTTCTGAGATCTTGGCTGATTTCTTTTGATAGCACCATGATGTCAAGCAAAGAGACACTGAGTTTGAAGGTAGACCTTGAAATACATCCACAGGTACACCTCCAATTGACTCAAATTATGTAAATTAGCCTATCAGAAGCTTGTAAAGCCATGACTTCATTTTCTGAAATTTTCCAAGCTGTTTAAAGGCACAGCCAACTTAGTGTATGTAAACTTCTGACCCACTGGAATTGTGATACAGTGAATTATAAGTGAAATAATCTGTCTGTAAACAATTATTCGAAAAATTACTTGTGTCATGCACAAAGTAGATGTCCTAACCGACTGAAACTATAGTTTGTTAACAAGAAATTTGTGGAGTGGTTGAAAAATGAGTTTTAATGACTCCAACCTAAGTGTATGTAAACTTCCGACTTCAACTGTATATTTCATATTTGAGATACTTCAAAGTAGCCACCCTTTTCCTTCAAAACAGCTTTGCACACTCTTGGCAGTGTCTCAACCAGTTTCATGAGGTATTCACTTGGAATGCATATAAATTAACAGGTGTGACTTGGAAAGAAATTCCACAAATTCACTTTTATCCTCTTAATGCATTTGAGCAATTTAGTTGTGTTGTGACAAGGTAGGGCTGGTATACAGAAGATAGCCCTATTTTGTAAAAGACTGAGTCCATGTTATGGCAAGAACAGCTCAAATAAGCAAAGAGAAATGGCAGTCCATCATTACTTTAAGACATGAAGGTCAATCAATCTGGAAAATTTTGGAAAAACTTTGAAAGTTTCTTCAAGTGCAGTCACAAAAACCATCAAGCGCTATGATGAAATTGGCTCTCATGAGGACCGCCACAGAAAAAGGAAGACCCAGAGTTACCTCTGCTGCAGAGGATAAGTTCATTAGAGTTACCAGCCTCAGAAATTGCAGCCCAAATAAATGCTTCACAGAGTTAAAGTAACATACACATCTCAACATCAACTGTTCAGAGATGGTGTAATTCAGGCCTTCATGGTTGAATTGCTTCAAAGAAACCACTACTAAAGGACACCAATATGAAGAAGAGTCTTGCTTGGACCAAGAAACATGAGCAATCGACATTTGACCGGAAATCTGTCCTTTGGTCTGATGAGTCCAAATTTGAGATTTTTGGTTCCAACCGCCATGTCTTTGTGAGACACATAGTAGGTGAATGGATGATCTCTGCATGTGTGGTTCCCATTGTGAAGCATGGAGGAGGAGGTGTGATTGTGTTGGGGTGTTTTGCTGGTGACACTGTCAGTGATTTATTTAGTATTTGACCAAGAAGGAGAGTGATGGAGCGCTGCATCACAAGACCTGGCCTCCACAATCACCTGACCTTAAGCCAATTGAGATGGTTTGGGATGAGTTGGACCACAGAGTGAAGGAAAAGCAGACAACACGTGCTCAGCATATGTGGGAACTCCTTCAAGACTGTTGGTGAATCTGGTTGAGAGAATGCCAAGAGTGTGCAAAGCTGTCATTAAGGAAAAGGGTGACTACTTTGAAGAATCTCAAATATTAAATATATTTTGATTTGTTTAACACTTTCTTGGTTACTACATGATTCCATATGTGTTATTTCATAGTTTTGATGTCTTCACTAATAGTAGAAAATAGTAAAAATAAAGAAAAACTCTTGAATAAGTAGGTGTGTCCAAACTTTTGACTGACACTATAAATATGAACGGGAGGAAAAATGTGATGTTCAGATCTAACTTACATTTCATCCTGAAAATGATGTTAGAAAGGATCTCATTTAACATAAGTCACAACTCTTTGCTCATAATGCCCCAAAATTGTTCTTCAGTGAATTCTGGGTATCTCTGCCCTAAATCCAGACAGAGTATACTGCTATAGTCTTCAGTTATTTACCACCGTCTCTGTTTCATCCCATAAGAAGGTGCTGCCCCACTCTTGTAGTGACCTAATTTTCCCACTCGGCCCAGCGTTTTCTGATACGAGCCGTTCTAAAATAGCTCTGTACAGCAAAGCGTGGCAAGCTCATTTCCATCTTGCATAACAGACTCAACATTCCTTTCCGCTGCCTCACCGCCATTGAGATGTTACACTGAGTATCAGGCTGTAGATGTTACACATTACTGATAGCAAAATATAAAATACTACAAATACAGACCACAAAATCATTCAAATCTAGATATAAATGATCCGCTTTGAAAAAGCAAACGGATATCACATTTTCAGCTTTACGTACATGACTCTCCATGTCTGTGATTTTTCTCTGTACTGTATACTCCCACTTATTTTGTTTCGTTTTCTCTGAGATAATGAGGATTCATATTTCAGAAAATCATTATTTCACTGATTGCTGTGCCTCTATATCAAGGTCTACTGGGCACCCTCAGACTATATTGGAGAAAAATGAAACTGATGGAACAGATGATTATTTGATCTGTAAAAATGCTGTGTGTGCTTTGTAGTGGTCAGAGTAGACTGCTGGAAGGAGAATGTGTTTTAAAACACTAAAGAAATTGGGCTATCATTGAAATTATGGATCTCTTGTTGTTCTTAACGCTGGATTTGTTTCTGTTGTTGGTTCCCAGGAGTGTAGGAAGGTTTGTCTCTTCATCCTATGGTGTACTGACTGTATATGGCAGAGGGAGGGATGATTCTCTATCCCACTCTGGTTTTGCAATGCTAAGCCCTCTCTGGGGTTTGGACCGCTCCAGGGCTGATTTGGAGCGTGAAGGGCGCTCCAATCTGACTCGTTTACACAGACCATCCTACTGCTGCCCTCTGGTCTCCTCTGCTACTACATACATACACACACACACACACACACACACACACACACACACACACACCTTCACACACACACACACACACACACACACACACACACACACACACACACACACACACACACACGTTCACTAACACACACACACATTTGCTAACATGCATGTACATGCACAAGCCCTGCATTGACAGACACACACACACACACACACACACACATACATACACACACACACACACACACACGTTCACTAACACACACACACATTTGCTAACATGCATGTACATGCACAAGCCCTGCATTGACAGACACACACACACACACACACACACACACACACACACACACACACACACACACACACACACATACTGAGGCGAGGGCCTGGCTGGTGTTGGTTGTGTGTGACTGGCGGGACACACCTGTCAGCAGTGGTCTATAGGCATGGGCCTGATGCTATCTGACGGATGGCTGGGCTGTGATGTTATGTGACGGCTATGTGTGTGTGTGTGTGTGTGTGTGTGTGTGTGTGTGTGTGTGTGTGTGTGTGTGTGTGTGTGTGTGTGTGTGTGTGTGTGTGTGTGTGTGTGTGTGTGTGTGTGTGTGTGTGTGTGTGTGTGTGTGATGGTGACCGTCTGGGTGAGTCACTGTTATGCCTTTGCTCCCCCACAGAGGACCCTGTCACAGCCTGGTGGTCTGTGTGTGTGTGTGTCTGATCAAGACTGTGGTTCTATATATCTTACAATGACGCTGCAATATACAGATACATTATTTGGTATCATAAGGCATGAGATTAGCATTTCAGAATGCAGCACAAAGCTCTAATCTGTTTTAGTATTACACTTCGTACGGAGTCTGATTATCATGCATATCGTGGTACTGTAAGTGTGATTTAGCATATTGGCGCGTATAAGCTAAGCTTATTGCATGCTTTCTCATAGAGCAGATAAATAGTTATGTTATATTTCGCTACAGAGAGACAGAGAGAGACAGTATTGTTAAATCATGTGACCTCACAAGCCCAGCACATGCATAGGATTAGATATGCAAAACGGCTTCTAGCATTACCGTGCATGTATAATTAGCCGATATGCTGCTTGCAGCTGATAATTCTGCAAAACAATGTTTTTAGGGGTAGAGTGACAAATTCCCAATGAAGTGTGAAAAATAGTGATTAAAAGGGGCTGTGGTTGCAAGCCAACAGCATCCTGTCTGCTCTGCTCTGCTCTCCCCAGACTATACACAGAGAGAAAGCCAATATGGAGCCAATATGTTGCCAATATGGAGCTATCTACCACGTACTGTAAATAGCCATCCATTTTATTCTCTCATACACAGACAGAAGGACCACAATCAGTGAATCCATGATGGAAAAACAGAACACAACATCCTGTTTGACAAACAGAGTGAATCCATTTGAGTTTTCACTTAATCACTTGTCAACCAAATGGCACCGAAGAGTAACCAAAGATAAATAATAATAAACAGACAAATCTTTTTTTCTTTGTGCTTTCTACTGTGACATATAGAAAAAGTATGCTTATATATTGGCAGAACTTCATTCAGCTCATTAGCGATATAGCCCAGTAGAGTTAGAGACAGTAGCAATCGGAATAGAAGACCTATAGTGCTGAATACAGGGTTGTGATGTAGAGGAATGGAAGACCTATAGTGCTGGATACAGGGTTGTGATGAAGAGGAATGGAAGACATGTAGAGCTGAATACAGGGTTGGGATGAAGAGGAATGGAAGACCTATAGTGCTGAATACAGGGTTGGGTTGAAGAGGAATGGAAGACCTATAGAGCTGAATACAGGGTTGGGATGAAGTGGAATGGAAGACCTATAGTGCTGAATACAGGGTTGGGATGAAGTGGAATGGAAGACCTATAGAGCTGAAAATAGGGTTGGGTTTAAGAGGAATGGAAGACATGTAGAGCTGAATACAGGGTTGGGATGAAGAGGAATGGAAGACCTATAGTGCTGAATACAGGGTTGGGTTGAAGAGGAATGGAAGACATGTAGAGCTGAATACAGGGTTGGGATGAAGAGGAATGGAAGACCTATAGTGCTGAATACAGGGTTGGGTTGAAGAGGAATGGAAGACATGTAGAGCTGAATACAGGGTTGGGATGAAGTGGAATGGAAGACCTATAGAGCTGAATACAGGGTTGGGTTGAAGAGGAATGGAAGACCTATAGTGCTGAATACAGGGTTGTGATGAAGAGGAATGGAAGACATGTAGTGCTGAATGCAGGGTTGGGATGAAGAGGAATGGAAGACCTATAGTGCTGAATACAGGGTTGGGATGAAGAGGAATGGAAGACATGTAGTGCTGAATGCAGGGTTGTGATGAAGAGGAATGGAAGACCTATAGAGCTGAATACAGGGTTGGGATGAAGAGGAATGGAAGACCTATAGAGCTGAATACAGGGTTGGGTTTAAGAGGAATGGAAGACATGTAGAGCTGAATACAGGGTTGGGATGAAGAGGAATGGAAGACCTATAGTGCTGAATACAGGGTTGGGTTGAAGAGGAATGGAAGACATGTAGAGCTGAATACAGGGTTGGGATGAAGAGGAATGGAAGACCTATAGTGCTGAATACAGGGTTGGGTTGAAGAGGAATGGAAGACATGTAGAGCTGAATACAGGGTTGGGATGAAGAGGAATGGAAGACCTGTAGTGCTGAATGCAGGGTTGTGATGAAGAGGAATGGAAGACCTATAGAGCTGAATACAGGGTTGGGTTGAAGAGGCGTACAGTAGTTTCAGTAGAGCAAAGCAGAATATTCTCTCTGGTTCCATTCTGTCCTCTGAGGTTGCTGCATGGAACATAGAGCCCTTAGCGCAGAGAGAGAGAAGGAGAGCAAGGGAGAGTGCATATTTGTATGTTTGTGTGTGTGTGTGTGTGTGTGTGTGTGTGTGTGTGTGTGTGTGTGTGTGTGTGTGTGTGTGTGTGTGTGTGTGTGTGTGTGTGTGGTGGTGTGTGGGTGTGTGTGTGTGTGTGTGTGTGTGGGGGCGTGCATCTGTTTTCTGCAGCAGGTGACAGAGCACTGGGGAGTCCTGCCTGTGGGGGGAGGGAAGTGGTTATCTGATGCGGGTGGGTGTCGTGCTCAGAACACCTAATTACATCTCCAGCAGCTCCATCAGGGAGGGCTTGGCTCTGTCTCCCCCAACCCCTGTTTGAGTGCTCTCTTCCTGGGTAGACCACACAAGAGGTGTCACGTGTGCTCCCTCTCCGTGCTCTATGTCACCAGGCTGCTCGTTAGGGCGCACACCTGTCACCAGCGTTACGCACATAATGACACTCACCTGGACTCCATCACCTCCTTGATTTCCTGAACTTTATATGTAACTCCCTTTGGTTTCTTCCCCAGTCGTCATTGTTCTTGTTTCATGTCGGTGCGCTGTTTGTGTTTCTTGTTTTGTTCATTTATTTACTAAATTTATTCACTCCCTGAACTTGCTTCCCGACTCTCATTGTACTCGTTACAGAATGACGCCTCACCAAAGGGAAGCATCATTGAGTGTTTTTTTTTGTGTGTGTTGGGGGTGATGTCGGGTCTCGGTGTTGTAGCCGGAGCTACTTGGGAGGCCTCAGCGGGTTCGATAGGCACCCATTCCTTAGCTAGGTGAACAGGTTCCCGTGCCTCAGCTGAGGCAACCGGGGAGGTCTCAGCCAGCTCATCAGGCTCTCATTCCTCAGCCGGTTCGTCAGGTTTCTGCACCTCAGCGGAGGCGACCAGTCCGCTCTGGATCTCCGAGATCGTCCCTGTGGTTGGCGTCCTGCGGCTGGAGCCGAACGCGCCAGGTGAGGGGGTACTGTCACGTATGCTCTCTCTCTGGCGCTCGGGGTCTTCATGCTCCCGCACCTCAGCCGGATTGACAGGTTCCAGTGCCTTAGCAGAGGTGACCGGTCCGCTCTTGATCCCCGGGATCGTCAACTTGGTTGGGGTCCTGCGGCTGGTGCCGCGTGTCGGTGAGGGGGTACTGTCATGTGTGCTCCCTCTCCGGCCTCTATGTCACCAGGCTGCTTGTTAGGGAATTTATCATTTTCTCACAGCAAGAAATAAATCATACAGCAACAGGAAACATTTTTTATGTGGATTAGAATTCATGGACATTGTTTTTAGGGGTTGATACATTTTTATTTAAGGCAAATCTGGTTTGACATTTTAAAGTGGAAATTACAAACTTGAGAAGCCTTTTTAAACCTTGAATACACTACACGTTTGTATTTCCTGCTGTGCATGAAAATTCTCAGACAAAAACGAGTGATCAAATTAAGATCCTAAATCTGTACCATCAGTTCCATTCCTGCCATTGCCCACTGAATGCATTATAGTATGCTGTAGACCTTCCCATCTCATGCTTTCTACCATAGGGTTAACAATAATTGGCAACATACAGTGCATTCGGAAAGTATTCAGACCTTTTCCCTTTTTTCCACATTTTGTTACGTTACAGGCCTATTCTAAGATCAATTTTTTTTTTACATCAGTCTGAGGTCCTGAGCGCTCTGGAGCAGTTTTTCATCATGGATCTCACTGTACTTTGCTCTGTTCATCTTTCCCTCGATCCTGACTAGTCTCCCAGTCCCTACCGCTGAAAAACATCCCCACAGCATGATGCTACCACCACCATGCTTCACCGTAGGGTTGCTGCCAGGTTTCCTCCAGATGTGGCGCTTGGTATTCAGGCCAAAGAGTTGAATCTTGGTTTCATCAGACCATAGAATCTTGTTTCTCATGGTATGAGAGTCCTTTAGGTGCCTTTTGGCAAACTCCAAGCGGGCTGTCATGTGCCTTTTACTGAGGAGTGGCTTCCGTCTGGCCACTCTACCATAAAGGCCTGATTGGTGGAATGCTGCAGAGATGGATGTCCTTCCGGAAGTTTCTCCCATCTCCTCAGAGGAGCTCTGGAGCTCTGTCAGAGTGACCATCGGGTTCCTGCTCACCTCCCTGACCAACGCCCTTCTCCCCCGAGAAGAGAGCGGCCAGCTCTAGAAAGAGTCTTGGTGGTTCCAAACGTCTTCCATTTAAGAATGATGGAGGCCACTGTGTTCTTGTGGACCTTCAGTGCTGCAGAAATATTTTGGTACCCTTCCCCAGATTTTTGCCTAAACACAATCCTGTCTCGGAGCTCTACAGACAAGTCCTTCGACCTCATGGCTTGGTTTTGCTCTGACATGCATTGTCAACTCTGGGACCTTTTAGAGACAGGTGTGCCTTTCCAAATCATGTCCAATCAATTGAATTTACCACAGGTGGACTCCAATGAAGTTGTAGAACCATCTCAAGGATGTTCAAGTTCAATTTCGAGTCTCATAGCAAAGGGTCTGAACACTTATGTAAATAAGGTATTTCGGTTTTTAATTTTTAATACATTTGCAAACATTTCTAAAGACCTGTTTTCACTTTGTCGGTATTGTGTATTGTATGTAGATTGATGAGGGCAAAACATTATTTAATACATTTTAAAATAAGGCTGTAACGTAACAAAATGTGGGAAAAGTCAAGGGGTCTGAATACTTTCCGAATGCACTGTATGCCCTCATTTTCCCTTATTCTTTATTTTGCGGTGCACACAGCTCAGTAATTGGGCCTGATTGTGATGGGGGTTTGGCTTTAATGTCTTCCAGGGCACAGCTGTGTAGTGGGAGATGATGAACTCTTTCCTGGCTGAGTGTGGCATCAGTCTCTTTCATCTCTGGCTGCCCTGCTTCTGTTTCAGAGGAAAGGAGAGACTGTGTGGAGGAGAGGGGCAGAGCTATAGGGGAGGCGGTATTATTAGTTCTCGCCATAAACAGACGCGGCTCGCGCGGCACACACGACAGAGGGTTCCGCTGGCACACTTTTTAGCACAACACAGCACAGCGGCCTCTTCTGCGTTTGAGCGATGGAGAGAGCGAATGGGGGGAGGATAGAGAAAGAGGAAGGACGAGAGAGATATGCAAACAGAATGAGAGAGAGAAACAAAGAGTGACAGATTTTAGTGAAGTATTATTTATCATATAGGTATGATACAGTGCCTTCAGAAAGTATTCATACCACTTTACTTTTTACACATTTTGTTGTGCTACAAACTTGGATTAAAATGGATTTAATTTACATTTTTTGTCAACAATCTACACAAAATACTCTAATGTCAAAGTGGAAAAAACATGATGTATATATACATTTTATTCATGTTAAATAAAACAGTAACATACTGTATTTGGATAAGATAAGTATTCAACCATCTGAGTCAATACATGTTAGAATCCCCTTTGGCAGTGATAACATCTGAGTCTTTCTGGGTAAGTCTCTAAGAGCTTTGCAAACCTGGATTGTACAATATTTGCCCATTATTCTTTTTTAAATTCTTCAAGCTGTCAAGTTGTTGTTGATCATTGCTTGACAGCCATTTTCAAGTCTTGCCATATATTTTCAAGCCGATTTAAGTCAAAACTATAACTAGGCCACTCAGGAACATTTAATGTCATCTTTGTAAGTAACTCCAGTGTATATTTGACCTTGTGTTTTAGGTTATTGTCCTGCTAAAAGGTGAATTCATCTCCCAGTGTCTGTTGGAAAGCAGACTGAACCAGATTTTGCCTGTGCTTAGCTCTATTCCTTTTCTTTTGATCCTAAAAAACTCCCTAGTCCTTGCCGATGACAAGCATACACATAAATTTTGAAACCACCTCCATGCTTGAATATATGGTGAGTGGTACTCAGTAACGTTTTGTGTTGGATTTGCCCCAAATATAATGTTTTGTATTCAAGACAAAAAGTAAATTTCTTTGCCACATTTTTGACAGCATTACTTTAGTGCCTTATTGCAAAAAGTTGGTTGGATATTTTGGAATATTTTTATCCTGTACAAGCTTCCTTCTTTTCACTCGGTCATTTAGGTTAGTATTGTGGAGTATTACAATGTTGTTGATCCATCCTCAGTTTTCTACTATCACAGCCATTAAACTCTGTAACTGTTTTAAAGTCACCATTGGCCTCAAATGAAAAAAAATGTGTGGGGTACAGAGATGAGATAGTCATTCAAAAATCATGGTAGTCCATGCAACTTATTATCTGACTTGTTAAGCAAATGTATATTCCTGAAGTTATTTACCCTTGCCATAACAAAGGGGTTGAATACTTATTGACTCAAGACAATTCAGCTTTTCATTTTTGATTAATTAGTAAAAATGTCCCCAAAAAATAATTACACTTTGATGTTATGGTGGGTAGATCAGTGACACAAAATATAAATGTAATCAATTTTAAATTCAGGCTACAACACAACAAAATGTGGAAAAAGTCAAGTGGCATGAATACTTTCTGAAGTCACTGTATATACTTCACATGCAACCCATAATAAGACTATGCCATTTATCTGACTCCATAAAGAGTATCTAGCAATATGCAAGAGACTATAGTTGAGTTACAGGAATTGGTAGGTCAAGAAAGGTCTGAGATGACATTAAATGTTCCTGAGTGGCCCAGTTATAGTTTTGACTTAAATCGGCTTGAAAATATATGGCAAGACTTGAAAATGGCTGTCAAGCTATGATCAACAACCAACTTGACAGCTTGAAGAATTGAAATGCAAGTGTGTTTAATTAACGTTGTAAAATGTATGGATTCAAAGCTTAAGTTACAAAGCATTATGCTAGGCAAGATCACAGAGGGAGAGATAGTCATAGTCTGAAAGACCATGCCCCAAGAGTCCCTGGGGTGGAGAGAGAAAGAAAGAGAGTGTATCTCACCTGCGCAGGTCAGGAACAACGAAAGAGAGGGAGACAATGAATCTAAGACCCTTTTATAACCATTTGACCATGTTAGGATTCATATTCAGAGTTGTTAACCATTAGAATACTGTAAAGTTAACCTCCAATCAGATATCAGACCTAAAGGATGTAAAGACAACAGAACCTCTACTTCCCAGACGTGTGACAGAATGGGGTTGAAGAGATAATGAAGCACAAAGGAAATTATTTCATACAGTGATAAGTCACTTCGGGGGCTGGGCCGCCCTACAAGATAACATCTTCACTGGCAACAGAGACATGGAGTGGGTATGCCATTAAAAGAGCAGAGCTCCCCATCTCTATCTCCATCCCTGTATTCTAAAGGCTGTACAGTACGTTCCTCTGAATCCTCAGAAGGGAGATAAAGGGATTAACAGAGGAAACAGAGGATGTGGTTTGATCCAGCTCCTGTGCTGACGTGGGAGGAGCAGCAGCCAGTAAACACGCTAGAAGGTGTAATGATAGAAAACCCTGCTATGAACTGGAGAAAGGAGCCTGAACATCATGATCGCCGACTGTTTTCAAGATTCGTTGTTCTAAAATAGAAGACCACTCATTCTCCGAACTGCATCCAAGCCATGGCTTAGCCTATAGGCAACTGAAAAGTATCATCTTGGTATTGCTTGTCTGAGGCTTGGTCCACATGCCCATGGGGAGGCAGGAATAGCAGTAAGAGCTAGCTGTCTGATGTGTGTTTTGGAGGTATAGTATGCCCATCTCCCTCTCCTCCCTTTCCACCTGTGGGCAAAGAAGCAGGTTGAAGCCTCACACCCATTATGAAAAGAATAACAAGCTGTTATGTATCATTTCAGAGATTCCCACCGCACAACATGTTCTATATTTTCTTTCTCACTCTCTCCCTGTTCTCCTCTCTATCGCTCTCTCTCCCCATTCTCCTCTCTCTCTCTCTCTCTCTCCTCTCTCTAATTCTCTCTCTCTCTTTCTCTCTCTCTGTAAGGAATACAGCAGTCTTTTGTTCTGCTGCAATTACAGACGTTATTGACCGCCTCGCCACGCTAGCCCAGCATTGTTTTGTTGAGAGCAGCCACGCTCTGTGACTGAACCAGAAAAGATAGGAGAGAAAAGAGGAGCAAAGAGGTTTAAACTCGTCTGTGGAATATATCCACAAGCTAGCTAGTCAGGGAGGGAGCCATGAATGAGAGTAGAAACTAGGACAAGAAGCCAGCTAAATGAGAGACAGAAGAAGAAGAAGAAGAAGAAGAAGAAGAAGAAGAAGAAGAAGAAGAAGGGGGGGGGCAAGCAGTGGGGGGGATCTAGAGGAGTAGAGGAGGTGAGGAGTAGAGGAGGTGGAGAGTAGAGGAGTAGAGGAGGTGGGGAGTAGAGGAGGTGTGGAGTAGAGGAGTAGAGGAGGTGAGGAGGAGAGGAGGTGAGGAGGTGGGGAGTAGAGGAGGTGAGGAGTAGAGGAGGTGGAGAGTAGAGGAGTAGAGGAGGTGGGGAGTAGAGGAGGTGTGGAGTAGAGGAGTAGAGGAGGTGAGGAGGAGAGGAGGTGAGGAGGTGGGGAGTAGAGGAGGTGAGGAGTAGAGGAGGTGGAGAGTAGAGGAGTAGAGGAGGTGGGGAGTAGAGGAGGTGTGGAGTAGAGGAGTAGAGGAGGTAAGGAGGAGAGGAGGTGAGGAGGTGGGGAGTAGAGGAGTAGAGGAGGTGAGGAGGTGAGGAGGTGGGGAGTAGAGGAGTAGAGGAGGTGAGGAGTAGAGGAGGTGGGGAGTAGAGGAGTAGAGGAGGTGGGGAGTAGAGGAGGTGGGGAGTAGAGGAGTAGAGGAGGTGGGGAGTAGAGGAGTAGAGGAGTAGAGGAGGTGAGGAGGTGGGGAGTAGAGGAGGTGGGGAGGTGAGGAGGTGGGGAGTAGAGGAGTAGAGGAGGTGAGGAGGTGGGGAGGTGAGGAGGTGGGAAATAGAGGAGGTGGGGAGTAGAGGAGTAGAGGAGGTGGGGAGTAGAGAAGTAGAGGAGTAGAGGAGGTGGGGAGTAGAGGAGGTAAGGAGGTGAGGAGGTGGGGAGTAGAGGAGGTGGGGAGTAGAGGAGGTGAGGAGATGGTGAGTAGAGGAGTAGAAGAGGTGGGGAGGTGGGGAGTAGAGGAGTAGAGGAGTAGAGGAGGTGAGGAGGTGGGGAGTAGAGGAGGTGAGGAGGTGAGGAGGTGGGGAGGTGGGGAGTAGAGGAGTAGTGGAGGTGGGGAGTAGAGGAGTAGAGGAGGTGAAGAGGTGGGGAGTAGAGGAGGTGGGGTGTTGGAAAACAATATACCAAAAAAACTGAGCAAATTGGAATGCTTTTTTACCCTAAACAGAGAGTACACAGTTGCAGAATACTTTGCCACTGTGACTCACCCAAAATTAAGGAAATCTTTTGACTATGTACAGACTCAGTGAGCATAGCCTTGCTATTGAGAGAGGCTGCCGTAGGCAGACCGAACTTACAAGAGAAGACAGGCTACATGCACACTGCCCACAAAATGATGTGTTAACTGAGCTGCGCTTCCTAACCTCCTGCCTAATGTATGACCATATTAGAGACACATATTTCCCTCAGATTACTCAAACTCACAAAGAATTTGAAAACAAATCCAATTTTGATAAACTCCCATATCTATTGGATGAAATACCAGTGTGCCATCACAGCAGCAAGATTTGTGACCTGTTGCCACAAGAAGTCAACCAGTGAAGACAAACACCATTGTAAATACAGCCCATATTTATTTTCTATTTCTGCACAACACTCTATATAGCCATAATATGACATATGAAATGTCTCTATTCCTTTGAAACTTTTGTGAGTATAATGTTTACTGTTTATTTCACTTTGGTTGATCTATTTCACTTGCTTTGGCAATGTAAACATATGTTTCCCATGCCAATAAAGCCATTTGAGAGAGAGAGGGAGGGAGCAGGTGGAGAGGGAGAAGAGACAGAGGGAGGCAGGGGAGGGGGGCTGAACATGACTGGCTGGCTGTTGATCTGTGGCCCAGCCTGGCAGATGAGACTCCTTAGGGAGCCAGCTAGAGCTCTGCCTCTCCTCTGCCTCTCCCCCAAGCAGAGAGAGAGAGAGAGAGAGAGAGAGAGAGAGAGAGAGAGAGAGAGAGAGAGAGAGAGAGAGAGAGACAGAGAGAGACGAGACAGCGATAGAGAGAAGGGGGAGAGAGAAAGAGAGACAGAGACGAGACAGCAATAGATAGAAGGGGGAGAGAGAGAGAGACAGAGACGAGACAGCGATAGAGAGAAGGGGGAGAGAGAGAGGGGAGAGATAGTGTGAGAGAGACAGAGACAGAGAGAGACATAGAGAGAGGGGAGAGAGAGCAAGAGAGAGAGAGAGAACGAGAATGAGAGAGAGAAGAACAGAGTCAGAGGAGAGAAGAGTAAGGGAGCAGAATATGGAAAAAGTACAAAAATAGGTGAAAAAGAAGGGCAGAGCAGCGATGAGAATAAAACGTGTAGGACAGAGTATGGAGACAGAGATAGATGGGGGAAAACAGTACACCCCTCCCCTAGCTCCCTTTCACCCCTCCCCTGCATCCCTCTCAACCCCTCCCCTTCTCGCCCCTCCACACCCAGCCAGAAACAAACATTTGAAGGACAATCTGCCACAGCTCAGCCACGTGGGGCTTAGTGTACTCCAGGCTTTTTGGGGGAGAAGGACATGTGATAGGGTACTGTTTACAGAGCAGACAGACACTGTTGACACTAAAGGAGGTCAGGGAGAGGGCTGCTCTGAAAAACACACAACCACGCTACAACCTCCAACACTTTAGCTTATTGGTCGGCATGACAAATAGAGATTGGACAACAGCTAAACAAATGTCAAAATGTACTTGCTTCTCAAAACATGGTTTTCTGCAGTTGTATGATACTATTTAATTGGGATGTGATTTGAGTGAAAAGAGCTTATACACAGCAAATGTTTGTGAGGTCCCTATTAATTGGAGGTTAGGCAAGGTTAGCATATGACACCCATGTGTGACTTTGTGTGTGTGTTTGTGTGTGCGTGTACATTTGGGGTAGCAGAGTGGGCTCAGGTGGACTGTGGAATCTGAAGGAACTCGGCAGATGGACTGTTGGAGCAGCTTTGTGCAGCAACACTCCCTATGACACACACATACACACATACTTGTTCAGAAGAATGCACTGTGTGCAGAGGCACTACTATTCAAACATCCACTATACACAAAGACCTCAGAAAGTATTCACACCCCTTGACTTTTTCCACATTTAGTTGTGTTACAGCCTGAATTTAAAATGCATTACATTTAGATTTGACATACCCCATCATGTCAAAGTGGAATTATGTTTTTAGAATGAAAATAGAATGAAATGAAAAGCTGAAATGTCTTGAGTCAATAAGTATTCAACCCCTTTGATATGGCAAGCCTTAATAAGTTCAGGACTAAAAATGTGGTTAGGAAGTCAGTGTAACGGTCGTCGTAGTGAATGGACCAAGGCGCAGCGGGTACATGAATTCTCATGTTTATTTACCAAAACAAAACAAGAAAAGAAAACAAACCGACGACAAACAGTCTTGCAGGCAACACACAGCTATGCAAAGAACAACCTCCCACAATTTCCATGACAAACACATTCCTAATTATAGGACCTTCGATCAGAGGCAACGATAGACAGCTGCCTCCAATTGAAGGCCCCAATCCCAATTACCTAAACACAGATCTAAAAACCCTAGAACAGACATAGAAATATACAAACATAGAACAATGACCAAAACCCCGGAATACATAAATCAAATACCCCTCTACATACACACACACACCCCGAACCATATAAAACAAATACCACCTGCCACGTCCTGACCAAACTATAATAACAAATAAGCCCTTTACTGGTCAGGACGTGACAGTCAGATAATAAGTCGACTCTGTGTGCAATAATAGTGTTTAACATGGTTTTTGAATGACTACCTACTTTCTGTACCCATAAATACAATTATCTGTAAGGTCCCTCAGTCGAGCAGTGAATTTCAAACACAGATTCAACCACAAAGACCAGATAGGTTTTTCATTGCTTCGCAAAGAAGGGCAGCTATTGGTAGATGGGGGGGGGAAGAAAAATATTGAATATCTCTTTGAGCATGGTTATTAATTACACTTTGGATGGTGTATCAATACACCCAGTCACTACAAAGATACAGGCGCTCTTTCTAACTCGGTTGCCGGAGAGGAAGGAAACCGCTCAGGATTTTCACCTTGAGGCCAATTGTGACTTTAAAAGTTATAGAGTTGAATTGCTGTAACTGGAAAAAACTGAGGATGGATCAACAACATTGTCGTTGCTCCACAATACTAACCTAAATGACAGAGCGAAACAAAGGAAGCCTATACAGAATAAAACTATTTCAAAACATGCTTCTTGTTTGCAACAAGACACTAAAGTAATGCTGAATACGAAGTGTAATGTTTGGGGCAAATCCAATACAACACATTACTGAGTACCACCTCCATATTTTTATCATAGTGGTCTCTGCATAATTTAAGGATATGCTTGGAATCGTTAAGAACTGGGGAGTTTTTCAGGATAAAAATAAAAGGTATGGAGCTAAGCAGAGGCAAAAAACTAGAGGAAAACCTGGTTCAGTCTGCTTTCCACCAGACACTGGGAGATGAATTCATCTTTCAGCAGGACAATAACCTAAAATATTTGATCAAATCTAAATGAAGTTGCTTACCAAGAAGACAGTGAATGTTCCTGAGTGGCCGAGTTACAGTTTTGACTTAAATCTACTTGAAAATCTATGACTAGACCTGCAAATGGTTGCCTAGCAATGATCAACAACCAATTTGATTGAGCTTGAAGAATTTCGAAAATAATGTTTTCACTTTGTCATTATGTGGTATTGTGTATAGATGGGTGAGAGAAAAAAAAGTATTAATCCATTCTGAATTCAGGCTGTAACACAACAAAATGTGGAATAAGCTAGGGGGTATGATTATCTGAAGACACTGTCTTCCAATAGATACCCATTCACACGCCCATTCACAGAAACATTTCACCTTCTCAGAAAATCATAACCTCAATTTAACAGCTAAATCTCAGCAGGACATCAATATAACAAGTCTTCTGAAGCTCGTCCAAAAATGCATATTTTTCTATTTTCCCAACAGGTGTTGAGAGCAGTACAGGGCTGAGGTGGGGAGAGGCCCTCTGCCTCCGAGTTTCACGCTCTTAGTAGTAGCAGATTCATCTTTATTTTTTGCTTCCATTTCTGTTGTGGGTTTAATGTTTGATATATGTAGAGAAATTCTAATCATTATCATTTGCAGTTCTTCACTATTTGTCTTGGCTTTGCCAAAGTGTTAGAAATGGAGGTCACTCATCTTAATTTGAGCCGGATCCTGCCAGAACAGGATCCGGGCAGCTCTCCGCTTTGGACAATTTAGTTCCAGGAACCTATTCCGGAAATTATGTTCATTTTTTTGTCATGTAAAAATGTAAATAAAACCGATCAAAGTTCATTCAAGTTGCTTCTTCCTTAATTCTCCTGCCCCCCTAAAAAACGTAATGTGAAAAATTTGATTTTCAGCCTGGGCCTGATATTCTTAGAGTTGATTCGGGTCGAGCCGGATCGGGCTTAAGGTTTGCGTAACATTGTAACCTATGTTTGAGACCAGCGTGTGGCCATGGCTCTGTGAGAAGCACGCCTCTCACAGAAATAGAATGAGATTTACTCTCCCTCTCTGCCTCTTTGCTCTGATAGACATGAGCCTGGAACTCTCATCTCTCCTGCGTTGCGCTTCATCATTTATTTCCTTATAGAATCATAGCTGTGTTTTGGAGAAACTGCAACACCCCTGATAAACGTAAATACATTTGCCAAAGTTATAAATTTACATCTTCCAGTTCAGAAATCAATTTTATTATTCAGAATATCCTACTAAACCATGAGAAGGCCTGTAATTTATCCACAGACGATCAATAGCTTTTTTTTTTTTTTAATTGCCTAGCTATGGATTGTGTGTAGCCCAAAAACAAGGCATAGCCTATAGTCAGGAACAAGCGGAACATCTGTCAGTGAACAGCATGCAGACAAAACAGGCCTTTCGCAATATTTCAAATACAATCGCAGGAAAAGTTGGAAAGCAAATGGGTCCTGCTGAAAAGAGAAGACTCTAATCCGTATGTTGTAGGCTACCAAAATATTTGACCAACTTCCAAATATTGTTTCACAAAGTAAAACAAGAGAGAGATAGGCTTTTGGCATGAACGCATTGGCCATCATTGGAAAGTATTTTTAGGACTATAATTTCCTCCTCATATTATAACCTACAATACAGTATGTGCATCTCCATACACCTAGGCCTAGGCTATTGATAGATTCAAGACATGGTCATTTTTATTGATCTCAGATTCTCAGTTTGTCAGTGTCAAAGTAGCCTGTCATTTTTATTATTTGTGCAGTATACAAGGATTATGCCAAAGTCTCCAGTCATGTAAAAGGACTTAGAATTGCATGAAGTGCGTTCATAAAAGGGCTGTATTTTTTCGGGATCCTAGGCTACTAGGATCTTACCCATGTGAGCAACTTCTGTAAGTGTCTCTACTCTGTTGCTCTATGCCGCTATATAAATTCGATGATATGCATGCAATGCTTTATGAAGGGACAGCAGGTAGCCTAGTGGTTAGAGCGTTGGGCTACTAACCAAAACGTTGCTAGATTGAATCCCCGAGCTGACAAGGTAAAAATCTGTCGTTCTGCCCCTGAACAAGGGAGTTAACCCACTGTTCCTAGGCCGTCACTGTAAATAACAATTTGTTCTTAACTGACTTGCCTAGCTAAAAAAATAAATACAAATTTAAAATTCTGAGAGACTTGGCAAAATGTCTCACATTAAGAGTGATGTATGTGCAATTAAGCCTTTTGAGTCTCTCTAGTTTGGAGTGTTTGGTTTGGCCTGTTGTCAGCTGAAGACTGCTGCTGTCGACACTCTCCCTATCTTATTCACTCAATGGCAGCAAAGGCATTGTGCCACACAGATAAAACTGGTACTCCTGGTTTGTGACGCCATTAGGCAGTTGCCATCTTTTTTAAGTACAGATACTTAGTACTTATCAACTCTGTTCACTTGGGTTATCAAGCTTTATCAGCAACTGATATTTGAACACCTTGGCTGTGTGAAGTCCTTTGGTAATTTTACTCTTTCAGAATAGGGGAAATCCTTAGTAATGGGGGAACAATAGGCTTGAATGTGTTCGACTTCTGGGAAGATATTCCCACAGATATTTACAAGAATGACTTTCATTCAAATTTCTCTATGAAAAAGTTCAAGGTCATTTACTGCATTTCTATACAATTTACTTTAAAATGCTATTTGGAGAACAGCAAATTTTACCTGACTTATGCCATGTTAAGAAATCTGAGTGAGCGTTACCAGCAAAATCAATGGGGGCCCACTGGAGGTCAGGGCACCAGGTTACGTGCCCTGCAATGCCCGGTCGGTAATTCGTCCACGATTACTACACGTTTAGATAGCTTTCTAGACTAACTAGATTCATTTACCAATCGAAAAAAGATTCACTGACATGAGCTAATTGAATGAATGAGTGACATACATCTCATGACCAAAAGTATGTGGACACCTGCTCGTTGAAAGTCTCATTCCAAAATCATGGGCAATAATATAGAGTTGGTCCCCCCTTTGCTGCTATAACAGCCTCCACTCTTTTGGGAAGGCTTTCCACTAAAGGTTGGGACTTGCTTCCATTCAGCCACAGGAGCATTAGTGAGGTCGGGCACTGATGTTAGCTGATTAGGCCTGGTGTTCCAATTCATCCCAAAGGTGTTCGATGGGGTTGAAGTCAGGGCTCTGTGCAGACCAATCAAGTTCTTCCACACCGAACTCGACAAACCATTTCTGTATGGACCTCGCTTTGTGCACGGGGGAAATGTCATGCTGAAACAGGAAAGGACTTTCCCCAAACTGTTGCCACAACGTTGGAAGTGCATAATCGTCTAGAATGTAGCGTTAAGAATTCCCTTCACTGGATCTAAGGGACAATTTTTATGTGCTATGTGCTTCAGCACTCGACGATCCCGTTCTGTGAGCTTGTGTGATCTACCACTTTGTGGCTGAGCCGTTGTTGCTCCTTGACGTTTTCACTTCACAATAACAGCACTTACAGTTGACCGGGGAAGCTCTAGCAGGGCAGAAATTTGACGAACTGACTTGTTGGAAAGGTGACATCCTACGACGGTGCCGCGTTGAAAGTCAATGAGCTCTTCAGTAAGTACGTTCTACTGCCAATGTTTGTCTATGGAGATTGCATGGCTGTGTGCTCGGGTTTTATACACCTGTCAGCAATGGTGTGGCTGAAATAGCCAAATTCACTAATTTAAAGAGTGTCCACATACTTTTCTGTATATAGTGTGTTACACCAGGAAAACTACTTATGCACAACCATCTTCGAAATTGCACCTTGTGTATTCTACAATTCAACAGTGAGTTGAGACCCGGACTGAGTACTTAAATGCATATACACTGGGTAAACCAAACATTAGGATCCATTCCACAGGGATGCTGGCCCATGTTCACACCAATGCTTCCCACGGCTGTGTCAAGTTGGCTGGATGTCTTTTGGGTGGTGGACCATTCTTGATACACATCGGAAATGGTTGAGTGTGAAAAACCCAGCAGCGTTGCAGTTTTCTTGACACAAACCGGTGCGCCTGGCACCTACTGCCATACCCCGTTCAAAGGCACTTAAATCTTTTGTCTTGCCCATTCACCCTCTGAGTGGCACACATACACAATCCATGTCTCAACTGTCTCCTCCCCTTCATCTACACTGATTGAAGTGGATTTAGCAAGTGACATCAAAAAGGGATCATAGCTTTCACCTTGATTCAACTGGTCAATCTATCTCATAGAAAGAGCAGGTGTTAATGTTTTGTATACACATCGCATTCAGAAAGTTTTTATACCCCTTGACTTATTCCCCAGAATTGTGTGTAACAGCCTGAATTAAAAATGCATTAAATGTATATTTTGTCTTACCCATCTACACACAAAAACACATAATGACAAAGTGAAAACATGTTTTTAAACATTTTTGCTAATTTATTGAAAATGAAATACGGAAATATCAAACTTACATACAGTACCAGTCAATAGTTTGGACACACCTACTCATTCAAGGTTTTTACATTTTTTTAATGTATTAATTTTTTGCTATTTTCTACATTGTAAAAGAATAGTGAAGACATCAAAACTATGAAATATGGAATCACGTAGTAACCAAAAAAGTGTTAAACATATTAAAACATATTTTCGATTTTAGATTCTTCAAAGTAGCTACCCTTTGCCTTGATGACAACATTCTCTTAACCAGCTTCATTAGGTAGTCACCTGGAATGCATTTTAATTAACAGGTGTGCCTTGTTAAAAGTTAATTTGGGGAATTTCTTTCCTTCTTAATGAGTTTGAGCCAACCAGTTGTGTTGTGACAAGCTAGGGGTATATATATATATATATATATATATATATATATATATATATATATGTATATATATATATATATATTTTTTTTTTTTTTTTTTAATTTTTTTTTTCTTATTAATTTGAATAAATTATCGAGGTCTGGACTCATATGTAGCTACAGCCCTGAAAGCAAGCCTCTCATGTCTATCCAACTTGCCTTCCTCATCATTATGAGGTATGAATCCTATTAGCAAGGGTTGCATGGTACTATTTTATTTTGATTATATTTTCCATTCTCAAGAAAACATTGTTGCAGTGTCAGTGATGACAAACTGGAGTGGGTCTACCCCCTCTCCTGCAATGTTGTGTGTGGTTGTGAGCGTGGCTGTGTGTGTATGTGTGTGTGTGTGTGTGTGTGTGTGTGTGTGTGTGTGTGTGTGTGTGTGTGTGTGTGTGTGTGTGTGTGTGTGTGTGTGTGTGTGTGTGTGTGTGTGTGTGTGTGTGTGTGTGTGTGTGCGTGCATGGGTGTGTTTGACAGGCGGTGGTACCTGAGGGAGGGCTGTGCCCGCTATCATCCTGGGGTATGCCTGCAGGGTAGAGAGGCACGTGTCAGCCCTATCTATCTATCTCGTAGACAGCATCATTGATATTCTGAGAGATGCCCAATAGTAGTAGCAGCAGTAGCACCACCTATAGTAGCAGCAGTAGGACCAGCTATAGTAGCAGCAGTAGAACTAGCTATAGTAGCAGCAGTAGCACCAGCAGTAGCACCAGCTATAGTAGCAGCAGTAGCACCAGCAGTAGCAGCAGCTGTAGTAGCACCAGCAGTAGCACCAGCTATAGTAGCAGCAGTAGCACCAGCAGTAGCACCAGCTATAGTAGCAGCAGTAGAACCAGCAATAGTAGCAGCTATAGTAGCAGCAGTAGCACCAGCAGTAGCACCAGCAGTAGCACCAGCTATAGTAGCAGCAGTAGCACCAGCAATAGTAGCAGCAGTAGCACCAGCAGTAGCACCAGAAATAGTAGCAGCAGTAGCACCAGCAGTAGCAACAGCTATAGTAGCAGCAGTAGCACCAGCAGTAGCACCAGCTATAGTAGTAGCAGTAGCACCAGCAGTAGCACCAGCTATAGTAGCAGCAGTAGCACCAGCAATAGTAGCAGCAGTAGCACCAGCAGTGGCACCAGCAATAGTAGCAGCAGTAGCACCAGCTATAGTAGCAGCAGTAGCACCAGCCGTAGTACCAGCTATAGTAGCAGCAGTAGTACCAGCAATAGTAGCAGCAGTAGCACCAGCAGTAGCACCAGCAATAGTAGCAGCAGTAGCACCAGCTATAGTAGCAGCAGTAGCACCAGCAGTAGCACCAGCAGTAGCAGAAGCACCAGCTATAGTAGCAGCAGTAGCACCAGCAGTAGCACCAGCAGTAGCACCAGCAATAGTAGCAGCAGTAGCACCAGCAGTAGCACCAGCAGTAGCACCAGCTATAGTAGCAGCAGTAGCACCAGCAGTAGCACCAGCAGTAGCAACAGCTATAGTAGCAGCAGTAGCACCAGCAGTAGCACCAGCTATAATAGAAGCAGTAGCAGCAGCAGTAGCACCAGCTATAGTAGCAGCAGTAGCACCAGCAATAGTAGCAGAAGTAGCACCAGCAGTAGCACCAGCAATAGTATCAGCAGTAGGACCAGCAGTAGTGTAGCAATAGTAGCAGCAGTAGCACCAGCTATAGCACCAGCAGTAGCACCAGCAATAGTAGGAGCAGTAGCACCAGCAGTAGCATCAGCAATAGTAGCAGCAGTAGCACCAGCTATAGTAGCAGCAGTAGCACCAGCAGTAGCAGCAGCAATAGTAGCAGCAATAGGACCAGCTATAGCAGCAGCAGTAGCACCAGCTATAGTAGCAGCAGTAGCACCAACAGTAGCACCAGCAGTAGCACCAGCTATAGTAGCAGCAGTAGCACCAGCAGTAGCACCAGCAATAGTAGCAGCAGTAGCACCAGCTATAGTAGCAGCAGTAGCACCAGCTATAGTAGCAGCAGTAGCACCAGCAGTAGCACCAGCAGTAGCACCAGCAATAGTAGCAGCAGTAGCACCAGCAGTAGCACCAGCAATAGTAGCAGCAGTAGCACCAGCTATAGTAGCAGCAGTAGCACCAGTTATAGTAGCAGCAGTAGCAACAGCAGTAGCACCAGCAGTAGCACCAGCTATAGTAGCAGCAGTAGCACCAGCAGTAGCACTAGCAGTAGCACCAGCAGTAGCACCAGCTATAGTAGCAGCAGTAGCACCAGCAGTAGAACCAGCAGTAGCACCAGCTATAGTAGCAGCCGTAGCACCAGCAGTAGCACTAGCCGTAGCACCAGCAGTAGCACCAGCTATAGTAGCAGCAGTAGCACCAGCAGTAGCACCAGCAGTAGCACCAGCTATAGTAGCAGCAGTAGCACCAGCAGTAGCACCAGCTATAGTAGCAGCAGTAGCACCAGCAGTAGCACCAGCTATAGTAGCAGCAGTAGCACCAGCAGTAGCACCAGCAATAGTAGCAGCAGCACCAGCTATAGTAGCAGCAGTAGCACCAGCAGTAGCACCAGCTATAGTAGCAGCAGTAGCAGTAGCACCAGCTATAGTAGCAGCAGTAGCACCAGCAGTAGCACCAGCAGTAGCACCAGCAATAGTAGCAGCTGTAGCACCAGCTATAGTAGCAGCAGTAGCACCAGCCGTAGTACCAGCTATAGTAGCAGCAGTAGAACCAGCAATAGTAGCAGCAGTAGCACCAGCAGTAGCACCAGCAATAGTAGCAGCAGTAGCACCAGCTATAGTAGCAGCAGTAGCACCAGCTATAGTAGCAGCAGTAGCACCAGCAGTAGCACCAGCAGTAGCACCAGCAGAAGCACCAGCTATAGTAGCAGCAGTAGCACCAGCAGTAGCACCAGCAGTAGCACCAGCTATAGTAGCAGCAGTAGCACCAGCAGTAGCACCAGCAGTAGCACCAGCAGTAGCAACAGCTATAGTAGCAGCAGTAGCACCAGCAGTAGCACCAGCTATAGTAGAAGCAGTAGCAGCAGCAGTAGCACCAGCTATAGTAGCAGCAGTAGCACCAGCAATAGTAGCAGAAGTAGCACCAGCAGTAGCACCAGCAATAGTAGCAGCAGTAGCACCAGCTATAGTAGCAGCAGTAGCACCAGTTATAGTAGCAGCAGTAGCAACAGCAGTAGCACCAGCAGTAGCACCAGCTATAGTAGCAGCAGTAGCACCAGCAGTAGCACTAGCAGTAGCACCAGCAGTAGCACCAGCTATAGTAGCAGCAGTAGCACCAGCAGTAGAACCAGCAGTAGCACCAGCTATAGTAGCAGCCGTAGCACCAGCAGTAGCACTAGCCGTAGCACCAGCAGTAGCACCAGCTATAGTAGCAGCAGTAGCACCAGCAGTAGCACCAGCAGTAGCACCAGCTATAGTTGCAGCAGTAGCACCAGCAGTAGCACCAGCTATAGTAGCAGCAGTAGCACCAGCAGTAGCACCAGCTATAGTAGCAGCAGTAGCACCAGCAGTGGCACCAGCAATAGTAGCAGCAGCACCAGCTATAGTAGCAGCAGTAGCACCAGCAGTAGCACCAGCTATAGTAGCAGCAGTAGCAGTAGCACCAGCTATAGTAGCAGCAGTAGCACCAGCAGTAGCACCAGCAGTAGCACCAGCAATAGTAGCAGCAGTAGCACCAGCTATAGTAGCAGCAGTAGCACCAGCCGTAGTACCAGCTATAGTAGCAGCAGTAGAACGAGCAATAGTAGCAGCAGTAGCACCAGCAGTAGCACCAGCAATAGTAGCAGCAGTAGCACCAGCTATAGTAGCAGCAGTAGCACCAGCTATAGTAGCAGCAGTAGCACCAGCAGTAGCACCAGCAGTAGCACCAGCAGAAGCACCAGCTATAGTAGCAGCAGTAGCACCAGCAGTAGCACCAGCAGTAGCACCAGCTATAGTAGCAGCAGTAGCACCAGCAGTAGCACCAGCAGTAGCACCAGCAGTAGCAACAGCTATAGTAGCAGCAGTAGCACCAGCAGTAGCACCAGCTATAGTAGAAGCAGTAGCAGCAGCAGTAGCACCAGCTATAGTAGCAGCAGTAGCACCAGCAATAGTAGCAGAAGTAGCACCAGCAGTAGCACCAGCAATAGTAGCAGCAGTAGGACCAGCAGTAGCACCAGCTATAGTAGCAGCAGTAGCACCAGCTGTAGCACCAGCTATAGTAGCAGCAGTAGCACCAGCAGTAGCACCAGCAGTAGCACCAGCAGTAGCAACAGCTATAGTAGCAGCAGTAGCACCAGCAGTAGCACCAGCTATAGTAGAAGCAGTAGCAGCAGCAGTAGCACCAGCTATAGTAGCAGCAGTAGCACCAGCAATAGTAGCAGAAGTAGCACCAGCAGTAGCACCAGCAATAGTAGCAGCAGTAGGACCAGCAGTAGCACCAGCTATAGTAGCAGCAGTAGCACCAGCAGTAGCACCAGCTATAGGAGCAGCAGTAGCACCAGCAGTAGCAGCAGCTGTAGTAGCAGCAGTGGTAGCAGCAGTAGTAG